>NC_134097.1:156668862-156971892 GCF_000715075.1 Nicotiana tabacum | reverse complement strand
TGCAATGGGAAATCGAAAAAAAAAGGTTTAGAATCATATACCAATGCTTTAGGGAAGAACTTGTCTCTTGAAAATCGCCTCAATGCTCTCTAGTTTTGAAAATATAAAGTTATGGGCTAAATTCCCGTTTTTTGGTTCTGTTTTTAATTCACTGGACAAGCCTTCTTCGCATTCGCGAGAGGCCTGTCGTGTTCGTGAAGGGTTAGCCCCCCCCCCCCGACCTTCGCGTTCGCGAGACCTACGTCGCGTTCGCATAGGGTAAAATCCTTTCCCCAGTTCCCAGCCCAATTGGCCTTCGCGTTCGCGGTAGCCAGGTCGCGTTCGCGAAGGGTAACCCCCCAATGCTTCGCATTCGCATCCTGAGCTCCGCGTTCGCGATGAACAAATCTGACACCTGAGGAACTTGCCTTACACGTTAGCGAGAGAAGCCATGCGAACGCGAAGAACAAAATCACTGAGCATCTGAGACAGCAAAACCTGGAACTTTTCTAAGTGTAAAAAACATCCCGAAACCAATCCAAAACTGACCCAAGCCCTCGGGGCTCCAAACCAAACATGCATACTAACTCAAAAACATCATATGGACTTACTCATGCGATTAAATTGCCAAATTAACACCTTTAACAACTAATTTAGCATTAAAATCAAAGAAGAATCTCAAGAACTCTTAAGTTCAAATTTTAACAACCAAGGGTCCGATTCACGTCATTTCAAGTCCGTTTCTTACCAAATTTTACAGGCTCAACCTAAATATCATATAAGACCTGCACCAAACTCCGTAACCAAGATACGGGCTCGATACCATCGATTTCAAATACATTCAAATTTCCAAAAACTCTTAAAAATTTTAAACAATTTTCTTCAAAAATTTATTTCTCGGGCTTGGGACCTCGGAATTCAATTCCGAGCATACGCCCAAGTCCTATATTTTCCTACGGACCCTCCGGGACATTCAAATTAGGGGTCCGGGTCCGTTTATTAAAATATTGACCGAAGTTAAGTTAAATTAAATGTTAAAGGCCAAATTAGCATTTTCATCAAATTTTCACATAAATGCATTCCGGATATACGCTCGGACCATGCATGTAAATCTAGGTGAGATAAAAAGAGGCTTCTAAGGCCTCGGAACAAACAATTTACTTGTAAATCAAGTGATGACCTTTTGGGTCATCACAGCTAAGGAGTCCTACATACACCAAGCTTCAATATTGAATATGGTCGATGTTCTTGTGTGGATTATGTTGGAAAACAGATATGAACAGCGAAAGCAAATATCCAGGATCACTTGTATGTAATGTAGACAACAAATAATCATAGATTTTAATCAAACATAAAATCGATACTTATCTCTTGAAGCGTGACTGCAATCGCAATAAGACCTTCAAGCATGAGCAAAAACCATCCACGAGATCGTCCTTCAGTTCCACGGTCTTCTGCTATGTGACCCGAATAATGCCTGGAATTAACGAAATTCGTGTGGGCGAGTTTCTCCTAGGAAAACTGTGTGGTAAAACCCTTGCCTCCTTATGGAATAAGACCTCTTTAAATAGCCATAGGTTTTAGGGTTTAAAACATTTTCTTAAACCTGTTGGGTCTTCCTTTTCGACCAAGAAATATAATTCCATTTAATTCCTAACTATTCGGTCACAGCAGGAACCGCAGTATTTAATTAACGAGACTTCCTATTATGGACTTAATTCGAAATATCCGAATTAATACTACCATAATAAATTATGAATCATTCCACTAAAAATTCGTAATTGCACTCCTCAGTTCAATTTCAAAATTCTTCCATTAAACTTTATTTAACTCCCTAAGTTAAGATTCAGATACTAATCGAATAAATTAAATTACTGACAATTTAATTCATTGATTATTTCCTTTAGACTTTCGCTTAACTTATTTCATGTGACGGATACAAAATCCACCTACAGGGTTTACACATGAAAATTTATAAGCTTTCATAAAGGTATATCATCAATCTCTAGATCAAGACATGGATTCCACCAACTAACTATTACTTTGCCAGTGTATATCATTATTGTCCAATTTACCAAGCATATTGACTCATGAAAGAATCTTGCCTTTTAATAAATCAAAACAATAATAAAACAACTAATAATAATTATATCAAGCTTAAAAGTATAAGTACATTAATGGCTAGAGAATTTATTTTATTAAGTTAGTATAAAATACTTATCTCTACTTGGTCCGTTCAATACATACAAAATGTACTAGCACAAGAAATCGAAATTAAACCATTCACATAGTCAAGATAAAATACATGTAATCTTGTGCTACAATCATTCCTGATGGTTTGTCAAATTCCATCATTAGAACTGTGAACATGATCTTTATACTTATAAGAACCGATGATTTAATCTTTCATGTATAAGCTAAACTCTATACACTTAATCATCTACTATATAAGCAAAGGACACAAATGAATATATGATCTATTTAAAACTTTATTAAAATTGAATAAATAATTATTCCATAATAAATACTATATTCAAACCAAAATTCATGGTTAATAATATATATTCCAACAATCTCCCACTTAGACTTTTAACTATGACAATTATTAGAATATACTATATCTAAATGCATGGTTAATAGTATATGCCCAAACAATCTCCCACTTAGACTCATAACCATGCATCTATAACTTTCACAGCTATCCTTTTGCACGACTATTAAAAGTTTCTGCCAAGAAGCTTTTGTTGAAAAGAAATTGCCAAATTATTTTCAAATGCAATTTTTGTCTAGTAGTGCTTTGTCGTAACTAGCTAATTTGGTATTAAGCTCTTCAGGATCTTGTTATGAAACTCTCCCAAGAGTACATACCAAACTATGATTTTCCTTACTATTCTCCCACTACGATAGAAGTACTAATTTCTTTTTGTCTATTAACGTTTCTTCCACTACTTAAATACAATGGAACGTCAATTCCGACATATAGAGTTGTATGTTCTCGAGCTTTTTAATTTTCAGATGATTCATTAATTATTTCTTTGCGTAGTTCCTGTAAAACTAGTTTACTTTCAGGAACATAGTTTATTAAATAACCTTATTATAGAAAATCAGTATTTGTGCTAACAATTACCTTCTTTTCTTTAAGAAAATAAAATAAACCTTCTTTCGTTTTCTTGGATATTGAGTAAACATGCATACGTTCATCTTATCCATTTTTCTTTCAGTATATATATTGGACAATTCCATAATCGAACTTGGCGCAGACCCAGACTTACATTGAGTCCACAGTTCTATAGGGTCCAAAATACTGACTTAGAATTAAAATCAGAATGTAATTGCAGTTTCTAAGGCATATCCATAACGACAAAAGAAACAAATCAGAATATCTCATCATTAATCTAAATATTCCCATAAGAGTCTCATTTCTTCCTTCTACTACACCCTTCTATTATAGAGTATTCGTTGTAGACAATTGATATATAATTCTTTATTCTGATAAGGAGCTAATAAACTCTGTAGAGAAGTACTAGACATCTACGATTAGTTCGTAGTGATTTAATATAATCTCATGGTGCTTCTCCGTATCAAGCCTTAAAATCCTTGAATTATTCAAAGCATTTAGACTTACGGTGCATCAAATATATATTCATATTTTGAGTAATCATTTATGAATGTCATAAAATTACTCAAAATCACATCTTGCCTATTTGTTCATTAGACATCAAAATGGATTAGTTCTAACTTATTGCTGACTCTCTCTCCTTTGGAGTATAGATGTCTCTTAGTCATATTTCCTTCTAAACAGGATCCACAAGTTGGTAATGCCTCTACTTTCAATGATCCTTAGGTTTATCATTGACCAACTTGAAATCCTATCCAGATTAATATTACTTAGATAAAAGTGCACATATACGTTTTACTCAATTTTGAAGAACATATTCTCTTATGAGGTAGACGAATATTGTTCTGTTCAGGTGAGACATTATATACAATAACAAGGTCATGCATTCATGTACCACAAAAGATAAGAAATTTATCAAGCTCAATAACTCAAGAGTTATTCGAAAAATAGAACAAATATCTATCTCTTGCTTTGCTCAAAAACTGGAATTAGATTTTTTCTACCAAACATCCTTTAAATTAATGTCTTATCACTATCAAAAGAAAATTTTAATAAGTAATACGATAAATTGCATAAAGTCATTATGGAGCTGAGATAAAACTTTAAATAGATCATAATAAGTCAAAACATTGAATAATAAAATTCAGACTGCATTCAATATATATACATATATGCATCTCGAATAACAAAATTTCGATGGGAAAAGAATCATTCATGCAAAGTATATTATATAATACAAAAATTATGCAACCCAGAAAGAAATAGAACCAGCTCAGATGGAGAGCATACTATTATTTTTAGACAATTGTATATAACCATTTAATACTAAAATTTCAAACACACTACACATATATGTATTTATGCATCTTGAAAAGAAAATTTCGATGGGAAAAGAAATACTCATGCAACATACATATGTAATATCATATTATTCACTCAAATAAATTAAACAGACCCAACTCAGGTGGAGAGTATACTGTTAATTTAATTCAAGTGAACATCATAATTAATAGCTCTAGTTCCATTGATCCAACATGTATACTCAGATGGAGAGTAAGTGCATGATATCAATAACTAGTATTTCTCCTAGTGAGCTTACAATAAATTTATCAGATATGGAGAAAGACCTAAAGTCGACACATAAATTTACACTCACTTGAAACTAATGGTGAAAGACCATAAAATTATATTTCTATCACCACTTAATTATGGTTGCATTATAATTACAAAATTGATTCAACATGTAAACTCAGATGGAGAGTCAATACATGTTATCAATTTATTAGTAATTATACTCAGTAAGTTCATAATAAATTTATCTGATATGGAGGAAGACCTAAAGTCGACACATAAATTTGCACTCACTTGAAATTTATGGTGGAAGACCATAAAAATATATTTCTATCATCACTTAATCATGGTTGCATTATAATTACAAAATTGATTCAACGTGTAAATTCAGATGGAGAGTCAATACATGTTATCAACTACTAGTAATTAAACTTAGTAAGTTCATAATAAATTTATCCAATATGGAGGAAGACCTAAAGTCGACGCGTAAATTTATTATCTTACTATAAATAAATAGTGGAGACCATAGGAGTTAATTCCTCTCACCACTTGATTACAACCACAATATTTTCACTGCATACAACAAGTATTATTTACTGGGGTTTTCCGATAGACTTATCAAATTTCATGTCAATTGGAGATCATAAAAGTGATGATCTTCAAAGCAATAACAAAATTTTAAAATCTACCATATAAGCATTTTTAGGAATTTAAAATATGGCATACATTCTAACCATATATCAGTTCACGTAAAATAAACATGTGTCATTATGTTCCAGATTTAACAAAATAAGACCGACATAAAAGGAATGATTTTTTCATATCTAAATCACATTTTAATCCCGTAAACTGCCAAAAACCCATCTAAATGACCCTGAACTGCCGAAATACGACATAATTCATTGCATAGCAATGAGTATTTCTTATCAGGTCGTTTCCGATGAACCCACCAAATTTCATGCCAATTAGAGATGATGATCACCAAAACTAGACCAAATTCGAGAAGTCTTTTTAGGCAAATTTAAGAACAACAAATGTGTACATTATACTAAGTTAAATCATCATGTGTAATCATGTTTCAGTTTTAAGACAAATAAAACTGAAATATAAAGAATAGTTTTTCATATTTAAAGCTTATTTAATCCAATAAACTGCTTAAAACCCCATCTAAAAGACCTCGAAACACCATAAAACAACGTGATTCATTGCATAGCAGTGAGTGTTTCTCACCAAGTCGATCGTTTTCGATGGACCTACCAAATTTAAGGTCAATTGGAGTTCGTCAAGGTCATGACCTCCAAATCTATGACCAAATTCGGAGAATAACCATTTTAGGCATTTTCATGAATAAAATAAATATAATCATAACATTTTTTTCTCCTTATTATTATCCCATGAGCACAGAACATACATTATATCCTTTATTTTGGGTAAGATACAAAATTTTCTCTTGCTACAAATTGTCCTCGATTTATACACATGAGAATTCCAGATATTAACTATTCCTTTTTTTGGATGAAACCTTAATATCCCTTCTCATGAATTAATTTAGCGTTACTAAGGTAATCTCTTTTGGTTAGATAAACCACAAACACTAGCTTACATTTATCAAGGACAATTTTTACATGGTACATTGAGTATTTTTTCAATGACTCAAATAAATAGATTACTTTAGCAGATCCTATTTATTAATCATAATTTTCAATCCATATACGGATATAATCACACATGTATAAAACTATTAAGAATTTTCAATGATACCAAATAAATAAACCAATTTGGTTATAACTATTTATTAGTCATAATATTCTTAATTTATACAATTTCATATACATGTAAGGGCATAGTTATACCTTTGACCTAACACTTGACAAACCATAAACCATAAGACTTCATCTTTCAAATTGGTTTGTACGTAGTTAAAATCCGTAGGGAATTCTATACCAAATCAACGTGCACAACTTAAGGGGTAAGAGTTCCTTTTGTTACAAAACCAAGTAAATTCCATGGAATCTTTCTACTGACCAGTGAGTCATGGACAAATACTTTACAATGCCACAAGTCAAATTGCAAACAAGGCATATTGTCCCTTTCACCAATTTTCCTGGATAATTTTGTCCCTTTATCTTTTAATCTTTGTCTATTTGTTTCTTATCATGAATCACATATATATAGCATCTTATCTATTTAGATGCAACCTGGCTCTTATACCAATTGATAGAAAACAGGTATGAACAGCGGAAGCAAATAGCCAGGATCACTTGCATGTAATATAGACAACACATAATCATAGATTTTAATCAAACATAAAATCGATACTTATCTCTTGAAGTGTGACTGCAATCGCAATAAGACCTTCAAGCATGAGCAAAAACCATCCACGAGATCATCCTCCAGTTCCACGGTCTTCTGCTGCGTGACCCAAATAATGCTCGGAATTAGCGAAACTCGTGTGGGCGAGTTTTTCCTAGGAAAACTGTGTGGTAAAACCCTTGCCTCCTTATTCCATAAGACCTCTTTATGTAGCCACATGTTTTAGGGTTTAAAATATTTTCCTAAACCTGTTGGGTCTTTCTTTTCCACCAAGAAATATAATTCCATTTAATTCCTAATTATTCGGTCACAGCAGGGACCGCGGTATTTAATTAACGAGGCTTCCTATTATGGACTTAATTCGAAATATCTGAATTAATACTACCATAATAAATTACAAATTATTCCACTAAAAATTTGTAACTGCACTCCTCAGTTCAATTTCAAAATTCTTCCATTAAACTTTATTTAACTCCTCATGTTAAAATTCAGATACTAATTGAATAAATTAAATTACTGACAATTTAATTCATTGATTATTTCCTTTAGACTTTCGCTTAACTTATTTCATGTGACGAATACAAAATCCACCCGCAAGGTTTACACATGAAAACTTGTAAGCTTTCATAAAGGTATATCATCAGTCTCTAGATCAAGACATGGATTCCATCAACTTACTATTACTTTGTCAATGTATATCATTATTGTCCAATTTACCAGGCATATTGATCCACGAAAGAATCTTGCCTTTTAATAAATCAAAACAATAATAAAACAACTAATAATAATTATATCAAGCTTAAAAGTATAAGTACATTTAATGGCTAGAGAATTTATTTTATTAAGTCAGTGTAAAATACTTATCTCTACTTGGTTCGTTCAATACATACAAAATGTACTAGCACAAGAAGTCAGAATTAAACCATTCACATAGTCAAGATAAAATACATGTAATCTTGTGCTACAATCATTCCTGATGGTTTGTCCAATTCCATCATTAGAACTGTGAACATGATCTGTATACTTATAAGAACCGATGATTTAATCTTTCGTGTATAAGCTAAACTCTATACACTAAATCATCTACTATATAAGCAAATGACACAAACGAATATATGATCTATTTAAAATTTTATAAAAATTGAATAAACAATTGTTCCATAATAAATATTATATCCAAACCAAAATTCATGATTAATAGTATATATCCCAACAGATTACGCTCATAATAGGAGCCAACTTTTGATCTCACTGGTTAATGGTTAGTACGCATCATTAGCCATGCATATTTCTTCAAGGAAAAATTCTCTATCAATATCTTTAACGTGAGATCTCACTGGATGACTTTTCCAACTTCTTTTATGATCTCCTTTAGCTTTCTCTAATTATAATAACTTTGTTATTGATTGGTAAATAATTAGGGACAAATACTGATTCTTGGAGATAGTTTGGGACTTGTCAAAAGTATTTGGACACAGGATATTAGAACTATTCGGATAATCATGACATATCTCTTATTTGCTTTAAACGATCTTCACTCGACCCATAGATACTAAGATAGTCATAGAGATATACAGCCCCCAAATACAAGTTTATTTGAAGGTTAATATGCATGGATACCAAAGATGTATGAGACATGCGAGAGGAGCTTTGAGTCATGATGAGTATGTGTTCCGAAGAAAACCAAATTTGTGATTAATCTGTCTAGGATCATGCATTCAGATATCTTTATAACTATAAGACAATGTCAATTATGTCATGCATAAAGGTTGAACTACAAAAGAAGGTAACAGAATCTCTATAAAGTTAGTTAAACAAACAAAACTTGATTCGCTAACCATCACCAATATATGACTATTTCTTGATTCATAGGGCTTTTTTCTTTCAAATTACTTCGAAAAAAAAATGCTTTGTAGCATGACATTCCATGTTTAGAAAATCATTTCGAAATATAGAGAGAAAGCAACAAATATCTAAGTAAATTTAATTTAATATTGTTGGGATTAAACACACACGCAAGTATACGTGGTCGTCAAGTAATAAAGTAACTCGAAAGTTGGATGTCGAACCCACACAGACTTAGATTGATCGATAACTAAGTAAACTAAAATTAAATAATTGTCCAAAATATTTAAGAGTGATATTTTTCTATTAATCTACTATTGCGGAAATTAAATAAATAACAACTAAATTATCAAGAATGCGATTTGTATGACGAGATTTTACTTCAGGGGAGATGGAAATTCCAGGGTTGTGGCTGGTTTATCAATCCTATTAAGTTCAATAATCACACTCGTTAATCCACATTATCTATGGTTGCTAATTAATCGGATCGTTTATATAAATAGCATGTTCCCACAATACTATTCGCCTGCTCACAATATATTAATCTTATATTCCTATGGTATTGAGTCGATCATGAACGAATATAATACGGTATTCAATTAAGCAAGACTGTTAGGTATATTCCTATCTTAACCGTGAAATCCTCCCCCGAGTCACGGGTTCAGAAACAAGCTCTCTCTAATTCTACTCTAATCTAAACACGGCTTTCTCAAGCGTAGCATAGATAGTAGGGTGAATTGGTAGCTACAACAATTCACAATTTGAAACTAGAATTAAAGAAACAACCACAAGATGATATCCGAATTAACGAAGATGTAATTAATAAACTTTAATAATCATGTCAACCATAACCCTAGAATGTAGAGTGCTTAGCCACTCATGTTCATAATAACATTTTTCTAAGTATTTTGCATAAACAAATTACAAAGAAAAGAAAAAGGGATGAAGAACTCTATGATTTTCTCCTCCAAAAGTTATCCACGTGATGCCCTTGTCTCTGATCGCAAAAAAACTCCTTCAAAGTGGCGTTTTTAGGCATAACTCCTGGTGGACCTGGCCCCAGGCCTGGCGTCGCCAGGCATAACGCCTGGTTAAGCTTGGCCTCTGCATTGCCTCGCCAGGTCTCTCGCCAACTACAAGCCTGGTGTCGCCAGGTCTAACGCTTGTTTTAGGCCTGGCTTCGCCAACTTTCTCCTTTTCACTGTTCTCGAGCACACTTTCAACGTTTAAGTATTCCTCTTGCTTTACTTTCATCTTCAATTCACCTACACATAAAATAGACCACATTACGTGCAAATAAAGTATAACTTATCACTAAAAATGCAACGCAAATAATGTACGAAACTATGGAATTATAGTCCCACATCAAATATTTTATTTTTGAAGGTTTGAACAATATTCAATTCATTTAAATTTAATAGGTCTACATGTAAGTAAATTGATCATTGTTATACAAAATTTAAATCAATTGACAAGGGATATACGTGCAACGCACATATGTAGAAACTAATATTTTTAAAATATCACATCACATCTCAGTCAGAGCTCATTCAAAATCGTGACAATACAATTGAATTCTAATATTTAAAATTCAATATAATTTGAACTGTGATCATTTACCTACCAAAGTGTCCTCATGAGATAGATTGAATCTCTATTAGAAGCACGTGAGTGATTGTTGTTTCAAACTTTTTTTTTTTGGTAAGGGGGAAATACGCAGCCATTACAATCTCTGCCACAGTCTCCGTTCTTTGGGTGAGCATTCTGTGGTGAGCACTTTCTGCGCACTGGATAAATTTCTCCCTGTGTAATAGCCTGCAAACCACACAGGAGATGTAAACCGCACTAGGCAAGCTCTGTGCGATAGACGAGGTAAAATTCAAAAATAGTCAGAATTATAAGTGGTAATTGAAAAATAGCCACATTTTCAAAAGTACTCCACTTTTCAGTAAAGATAAATCTCCACGAAAACATTGTTCAAAATTCGAAATATATTTCGGCATAATATATTGGAGTTCCAGTGTAATATACTGGAGTTCCAGCATAATATACTAGAGTTCCACCAAAATATACTAGTCAGCATAATATGTTGGAAGCACATACACATGTGCTCCAATCTCCAGTATATTATGCTGGAACTTTCCATGTGTTGGAGTTCCAGCATAATATGCTGCAAGTTCATACACATGTGCATTAATCTCCGGTATATTATGTTGGAACTTTCCGTATTGCCGTAAAAAAGTGGCTATTTTTAATAACTTTGCAAGCGCTGACTATTTTTTAATTACTAGTCCGAAAACTGGCTAGATCGTGCTATTTTCACATATAAAAGTCACAATGAGCTTTCTCTTTAGTGAGCTTATCCAAATATCAAGATGGGCCAAAGGTTTATTTTTGGGCTTTTTATATTGGGCCTTAAAGATATTTTAGTTGTTCCATTTCCATACGCTTCTCTAACTCTAAAAATGAAAACCAGCTTAATGAAAAGTCTCAATTTTCTGAACAGAAATTAGCTAAAAATGGAGTCTTTATTTATGAAAAATTTGATCTTTGCAACTCAAAGTGCAGTTCCAGTGAGGAATTCAATAAACCCAATTCGTATAAGAAGAATTTGCAGCTGTTCTTGGAAAATTCACTTCAAAAAATCAGACTTTCCAGGTACACTTTGGAAGGAAATTGGAAAGTTTTAAACTTTTTTTCTTTCTTTCTATGTTTTGTAACTTTTCATGGTGTTATAGATAATGTTTGTAACTTTTTATGGTGATAAATTTGTTGCTATATTAATTGTTAATGGCAACTTTTGTGTTTGTTAGTATGAGGTTATGAGCTAACTTGGAAATAGTTGATGATATTTTTATTGGATTTTGCATTTGTTACCGCTGATATTTGATTTACTAGAATAATAAGTATTTTAGTCATAGGAGGAGTCTTTGTTTAAATTTAAATTTAATTAGATAATTTTGTTGAGATAGTTTGGGTTTTGAATTTGAATATTTATTCTGCATATTCTGTTTTTAAGTTGGCTATTTAAAGCCTTCCTTGGTTAATAAAATTTATGAGAGACAATTTTCAATTAATACTTTAAATCTTCTTGCTGCTTCATCCTGTTAAAAAATCCAACGATTTTACTGCTAAGCTTTGGGAAAGAGTACTATTGAGGATGTTGAGGTATTTTCACTTGGGGGTAGTTTGTGATTTGAAATTTTTATTTTGTGACGAGGGAAATGAGATATATATCAAAAAATGTGAGTTGGGTTTTCTGTTTATTGGTATCAGGAGAGTTCAAAATGCTGAGGAAAAATTTTGTGAAATTTTATGGAAGTTTGAACACGTGTGGGGAGTTTTATGCAGTGCCTAAAAAGTAAAAACCTATCAGCAGCAGCTAAAGTTTAAATGTTCATAGAGATAAAGAGGATCTTGGATTGAGATGATCACATGGATTAGTCTAAGCACTTCCCGAGTGCCATTTTTGTGAATAAAACTTGTCAAAAAATGATAGGAGTATTGTTGAATGGAACGATTTGATGCGTTAAACCTCTATGAGTGCACGGTCATTGTTAGCTTCTAAATATATGAAGTTGGTGTCCAGCTATGTTATGTAATCTGTTCTGGTTATTCTTTCACTTCAGTTGAATAGAGAAAAAGTTGAACAAACCACTTTATCTAGATTCATATATGGCTAAAAAGGTGCAGACTCTGGTGTTTCATTTACTCATTCATGCTAGTACTTTTGTTTCAGCTTCTCACTTTAATTATGCAACTCAATTTTTCAGATTTCCGGGACTATGTAAAACCTTCCCGACTTTTACCATCCACTGACATAAAATTTGGTGGAGATTGGTCGCTGGAAAACATGCTCAATCGTTCAAATTTGGATAAGTCCAATTCCTTGTACAAAGTCAAGCTGCAAACAAGTAGCGCATATGGATCAGATCTCACCGACATAAACTCTGGAGTCCTGCTTTGTTTGATAGATGAAAATGGTGAGTCAATCTTACAGAGGAGATCAGCTGGTCAGGAAAACGCCCATTCTATGCAGTCACAAAGCTCTGATCTTCTCCATTTCCAAAGAGGTTCCGTGGATGAGTTCATATTTGAGGGACCTAAACTTGGAAAAATTGTAGCTGTTTGGATCAGCCCAGAATCAGGTTAGAATATCCAGAAAAGCCGATCAAACTGTTACATGCATATTTATCCGAAATGTACATCTGGCATTTTGATATTCACCAAACTGCATTTTGACAGTAGTCGGTTTACACTTCACACTCTCTTTAAGCCTATCTCAAATGGTGGGGAAAAAAAAAAAGAATATCTCAAACCAGTAAGAATCCTGATTACTCAACAGTAGCATTCATCAAGTTTACACCAATATTTTGCAGTAATTGGTTACATCATTTGTGTATAGAACAAGAAGAATGACAAGTTTGAAGGAGATTGGGGGTATGGGGATTCAGACTTCGGCATATACTAGTGATACACTTAGTGAGTGCTTAGTTCTCAGTATCTCTGTCAATTGGACCCGGACTATAAGCGCCTAAATGAGAATATGAATTTGTCAAAAGATGCTCATTGTGGACTATTAGTTAGATTACTATTATGCATATTTAAGCATCAAAAAAGAAATTAACAAACATGAGTTCTCTATATTTTGTTCCAACGTGAATAAGCAGGTCAGTGGAAACTTGGAGGCATGAGCATAACTGTCATTTCCCTGCTAAATTCTGAGTCAGTAGGAAATGAGAAGAATTTATCCGACTGTACTGCTGTCCAGTATGACTTTGATATCGAGGATGTCTTGCTCGGTGAGAAAAGCGATAGTTCCATGTTAGAGTTTAGACCATTTTCAGTTACTGAGTTTTCCCAGGACAACATTTTATCATTAACTGAGAAAACTTCGACATCATCTTCCCTTGCCACTCAGAAGATATCAAATGAAGACACCATGAAGGAATATGCAGATTTGAAGTTATCTTTATTGCTTTATGATGCAATCCTCACTATTGCTGGTTCGTCCATTGCATTCTTAGCCGGGGAAAAGGCTGCAATCGCCTTCTTAACAGGTGGTATCGGAGGATTTCTATATCTATTACTCGTGCAGAGGTCGATTGATGGTATACCATCTTCAGACTTGACTTCAAGTATCAGGACAGAAACTCTTGAACGAACTAATAAAAGATTCAAGGGTTCAGTGTTAAGCATAGTATTGGCTCTTTCAGTTACTACAGTTGCAGCAAAATATGCCCTCAATGACGTTTCCAGTGTGCTGACACCGAAAGATCTCATGCTTGGAACTATCGGATTTCTGTTGTCCAAGGTATCTGTGTTCTTGGCTGCATTCCGACCCATAACAGGTTTTAGAGAAAACAAATGATAATGTACTGTTAGTATTCCTTGCACATTCATGTATATAGCTAATACAGAGTTACAGACATAGAGATGTATAGAATCAATAAATGTTCATTTTAGTTATAATCTGTCTACAGTTGTATATGCATCCAACAATAACAAAGATTTGTACTTTGTCAATAATTTGGAAAATGCTAAACTCGAGATGTTTTTATTTCTATAAGTGGCATTTCATGTTTGATAGATTAAAATGGTGAGTCAATCTTACAGAGGATATCGGCTGGTCTGGAAAATGCCCATAAGTTCAAAAGGAATACAGATATGCGTCTGCCGGGAGTCGAACCCGGGTCTATTGCTTGGAAGGCAATTATCCTAACCGTTGGACTACAAACGCCTTGTTGTACTCACTTCATAGTTTTGCATATATAATCGTATATATCATGTGGACCACATTTTAGGCAACATGATGCTGGAAAACAGTGTTATGAGGTGATAGTATCCAATGAACTTATACCAACAATGGAACATTTGGCATGAGCCTCCATGTTTTGGTTCAATGGTCAGGATGCGACACGTGATGTATAATTAGCCACACGTCATGGGGTCGAATCTAGTCGTTTGAACTTGTGGGCCGACTAAACTCAGGCCAGAAGCCTACAGGGAATTTTTCCGATAACAATTAAAATGGAAGATTTCCCATGAAAAGGCTTGCACTTTGCTGTCTCTTTCGAGATGATGATAATCCAAGAAGTTACACTATCACTAATAAGCTGCCTTCACTATCACAGGCAGATCCAATAGTTTGTATTTAACATGAATTTTTTATTAACAAAAAATTAAAGTATGTATATATATACAGTCTAGTCGAATGCTGTTAATTATTTTGTACGTTTTGCCTTCAATTTACGTTCAAAGACAGATAGTATGAACAGGAGGTAGAAATAAATTACAGTAAGTATGTCTTGAGAAAAGCAAACAACAAGCTCTAGGCAAAGAGATCAGTATTTTTGTAGTCTTTTAAGTATTTCTGTAGATATGCTGTTCACACTATCCATAGAAGAAGTTATAGTGTTTTTTGTGATGCATTAATTGTCTCCATTGGAACAAGAAGTTCAAAGCATGTTACAGTTTCTTGAAACGATGAGAATTATATTTTTGGGGTATACAAAACCATAAAGTCTACTTAAGTTCAAGTATATCAGATTGTCTTGAAAAAGCAATAGGCATGCTTAGTCAATGAGATCAGTGTTTTAGGGGAAACAAAAACATTAATTCCACTTAATAAATGCACATAAATGATCAAACATATATAAATAGGGATATTATGAATTATATGGTATTCAAGACTTTGATCTAACAACCAGTATCCAAACTACACCTTACAGCAAAACCACAAGAACATAGTTTACCTTACTGTACTAACCATGACGTTTGGGCAAATGGTGAATGGCTCTTCTTCTAGTGAATATCCACTACAAGTTGTTGATCCAAAACATGTTGCAGTAGTAGAACCAAAAACTTCTAGTGTTCATGCACCCATTATTTCAACCTTGAATGATAGAGTTCGACCCCTTCTCGACTGTGTTGACAAGCTTAGGCATCTCAACATCATGCAAGAAGGAATTCAGCTTCCTACCATTGTGGTGGTTGGAGATCAGTCTTCTGGAAAGTCCAGTGTACTCGAATCGCTTGCTGGAATCAGTCTTCCTAGAGGGCAAGGTATTTGTACTAGAGTGCCTCTAATCATGAGGCTCCAAAATCATATTGAGACAGAAGTTCATTTGGAGTACAATGGAAAATCAGTTCCAACAGATGAAGTTCATGTTGCGGAGGCTATTGTTCTTGCAACTAATGAGATAGCTGGACATGGTAAGGGAATATCCGACATTCCTTTAACACTTATAGTTAAAAAAAATGGTGTTCCTGACTTGACTATGGTGGATTTGCCTGGAATAACTAGAGTCCCCGTGCATGGACAGCCAGAAGATATCTTTGAACAAATTTCAGGTATTATTACGAAATATATTACACCTGAGGAAAGCATAATTTTGAATGTTCTATCAGCCACAGTTGATTTCCCTACTTGTGAGTCCATTAGAATGTCCCAAAAGGTGGACAAAACAGGCGAAAGGACTCTTGCGGTTGTGACAAAGGTAGATAAAGCTCCTGAAGGGCTACTTGAGAAAGTTACTGCAAATGATGTGAATATAGGGCTTGGTTATGTTTGTGTTAGAAATAGAACTGGGAATGAGTCTTATGAAGAAGCTCGTAGTGTGGAGGCAAGTCTTTTTGAAACTCATGCACTTTTATCCAAAATTGACAAGTCCATGGTTAGCATTCCAATTCTGGCACATAAGTTGGTGCAAATTCAAGCAAACATCATTTCTAACTGCTTGCCGGATATTGTGAGAAAGATCAATGATAAACTTGCTATCAATGTTGCTGCTCTTAATGAGTTACCACAGCGCTTGAGTTCTGTTGCTGAAGCTTTGGCTACGTTCATGCGTATTCTGAGTTCGGCCAAGGAATCTCTAAAGAAAATTTTCCTTAGAGGGGAGCTTGACGAGTACCCTGAAGATTGCGAAATGCATTGCACTGCTAGATTGGCTGAGATGCTCAACCAATACTCTGCTGAGCTACGTTCAAAGTACATTGAAGAAAAGGAAAACTTCTTGATGGACGAGATCATGTCTTTAAGAGAAGCAAGAGGGATTGGACTTCCAAATTTCCTTCCTCGTGTTGTTTTCCTTTCTGTTTTACAGCAAAAGGTAAGAGGGATTTCTGTAACTCCTGAGGAGTTTGTGGAGAAATTGTGGAACTATATAGAGGTGGTCGTCATCAAAGTTATGATGCATCATTCGTGTAACTACACACAGCTTCAGTATTTCATTAGGAGAGCAGTTCAAAATTTGATTGCCAAGAGGAAGGATGAATCTGTTGATTGGGTCCGTGAAATCATTGGGATGGAAAAGCTGACTGACTACACTAGTAATCCTGAGTATGCAGCTACTTGTAGTAAGCTCATGGCTAAAGAAACAATATTTATGGAGATTATGAATTATAAAAGAACAAACACGCTAATGCACCTTGAAGGATTTGGAGATATCGATGTTGGATATTTGAGGAAGCATATAGATGTTGTGCAACAAGCTTTTGAATTGAAGATGAGGATGACTGCATACTGGAAAATCGTGTTGATGAGATTGGTTGATTATATGGCTCTTTATATTATGTTCAGTCTTCAAAAGTTGGTTAACCTTGAGATCGAGGATGATATTGTTAAGATTCTGATGGCATCGAATGGTGGTGGCTTTGAGAGAATGCTGGAGGAATCACCCGTGGTTGCAGAGAAGCGTCTTAGGCTCAGTAACAGCGTGAAGTTGCTCAAGGAGTCGAAAGTGGTGGTGGTGAAAATCATGGACAGAATTGCTCTTCATGTTGATGAGGAAAAGGCTTAAACAAGCTTGATGCTTTTGGACAGAAGTTTGATGCTTTTGGACAGCATGTTTTGTTGTCCTTAAGCCTCTAGTTATCTTCTTTAATTTCATTTATCTATCTACCTAGTACTCTTTATTGATATGCATCATGTTTTGCTGTCCTTAAGCCTTTAGCATCTTAATTTGGTATTATGTTATAGTTTTGCAGATCATTAATTATTGTATTTCTATTAATGATTTTGATTCTGCGTTTCTTTCCTTCTAGTGATGCTCTAAGATTAATTCTTCTTCCAGTTTCATTTGCATATCACTTTGATTGGCTGTGCATTTGCTATCTCTATTACTTAAGTACTGACAATTTTCAGTTAGCTGAAGCCTTAAGTACTATTTCTCCTTCAGTTCACTGATATATAGACTTCTTTACCTATATCTTTCAGCACTTACTATGACATTTAAATTTATGTGACATATAAAAAGTATATGTTCCTTCTGTTACTTTGATTCATTGGATGAACCGACCATTTGTACTACCTATCAGATAGCTGAACTTGAAATGTTGATGGAGAAAATGAGGATCTTTGATTGAAATAACCACAAGGATTAGAGTGAGTTCAGTTTTTTTTTCCTTTAATAATCGAGGGTTACTTGGCGCACAGTTTGGAACTTGGTGGATAATGATGGATTGTCCCTCTATGCTTCTCTACTAAATATCAGGCTTTTGTTCGTAGCTGGGTTCGAGCTCGTGACGTGTGCCTATCCGACACATCACGCGCTGCACTCTTACCACCGAACCAATGTCATGGGTGCAGTTTGAGTTTAGTTTTAAACAGATTCTTTTAGCATGTTGAAGGATCCATAGGAAGTAGCGTTACCTATAGCATGCCTATTGACAGAGGTGCATAAAAGGAAAATGAAGAGTCCCTATAAAGAGCCATGAACTATCTCAGCAGTCTATGAACATAATGCGAAACTTTAAACAAGCATTATGCTATAAATGGTAAGGGAAAAAAGAGAATGAGTGACCATCAATCCCGAGATGTTGCTGTTGTTTTTCCTGAAAAGGCATTGAACAAAGGTCTGGCATTATAATTGCGGCATAACATGATGATTGTGATTTTGCTCTCGTCATATTTGATCTGCATGGTTCGGAGGAAGTGAGAAAATTTTGTGTTGACTTCTCAGGATTTTGATAAAATTGTCACATTTTGCTTTCCAAACACCTTGCATCTTCTTCATGATTTCAGTAGTCCATCAGCTAGCAAATTAATGAGCAAAACATATTTTCATTTCATCTATGGGTTGGAGGTGGAGGTATTAAAGAGAGGAGTAATGTTGGATAAAACGATTTAATAACCTCTGCGAATGCACAATCGTTGTTAGCTTCTAAATCTGCTGATTTCCATTGAATAGGGAACCAGAGTTGAACAATATCACTCTATCTAGATTCATATATTTATGCTAGTTTTTTTTTGGTTTGTTTCAGCTTCTCATGTTAATCGTGCAAATAAACTTTTCAGACTTCGGGGACTATTTAAAACCTTCCCGCCTTTTACCAGCCACTGACGTAAAATTTCGTGGAGATTGGTCGCTGGAGAACATTCTCAATCATTCAAAATTGTAAACATCGAATTCCTTATACAAAGTCAAGCTGCAAACAAGTAGTCCTGCTTTGTTTGATAGATGAAACTCTATAGAACAAACCCAAAAGTTTGTAAACAAACTAAACAGCAACAACCCACACGTGTATTAAAAACCCGAAACTAAATACGTTTCTCACTTTGTTTTTGTTTTCTCTTTTTAAACTTTCCAACACTCAAGTTCTTTTAAGGATTGAGGTGTGATCTTTTTGTCCAGAAAAGCCTTCGGGATCAAACTGTTACATAATATTTCTCTGGAAAGTACATTTGGTGTTTCGATATACACCAAACTGCATTTGACAGTCACCTCAGTTTACACTTCACACTATGTTTGATCTTATCTCGAACCAGTTAGAATCTGGATTACTCAACAGTAAGGTTCATCAAGTTTACGCAAATATTCTGCATTAAATGATTACTGATGAGGTCCATCTCATTGAAAGAAGTATTAGACATGTGCCTAATAAAAGTTTTCTTTGGTTTGGTAGTTAACCTTGTTGACTTGGTTTGGTTGGTAGCCAACCTTGTTGAATTAGTTTGGTTTGGTAGCCAACTTTGTTGAATTTCTTTGGTTTGGTAGCCAACTTTGTTGAATTGTGAAAAGTGTATGTAAATTGTCAAATATGGTAGGTTTTAGAGAGTGAAGCTTTGGCTATAAAAGGAGAGCTTCAACTCTCATTTCTACACACCAACAAAGAGAGAAAAAAAAAGATTGAGGTTTCACAGACAAGGTATAAGAAAATAGTCTGTGAGGAAAATAGAGAGTGAACGATATTGTAGTGAGGTGGGAATATCAAAAGAGGGTTATTTCTTTTGAGTGTTGTAGTGGTCTTTGGAGTATTTATCTCCGACCTACAAAGTGTAAAATTCCTTACTATAGTGATATCAGTTGCTCCTCTCGGGGTCGTGGTTTTTTTCCTTATTCATAAGGGTTTTCCACGTAAAAATCTTGGTGTCATTGTTACTCTTTTATTCTTGTTAATTACCGTATCTCGGTGCTACATTATTATTCCGCTTTATTACCGTGAATATTATTTTGGTAAGGGGTTTATTCCCAACAACTGGTATCAGAGCACACGTTCTGCTCGTTCACTGAAATACTATTCACTATCGGTAGTACTATACTCGGTGAAAAATAAATGTCCGGAGTAAAGTACGAGGTAGCAAAATTCAACGGAGATAACGGTTTCTCAACATGGCAAAGAAGGATGAGAGATCTGCTCATCCAACAAGGATTACACAAGGTTCTAGATGTTGATTCCAAAAAGTCTGATATCATGAAAGCTGAGGATTGGGCTGACTTGGATGAAAGAGCTTCTAGTGCAATCAGGTTGCACTTATCAGATGATGTGGTAAATAACATCATTGATGAAGACACTGCACGTGGAATTTGGACAAGGTTGGAAAGCCTATACATGTCCAAAACGCTGACAAATAAATTGTACCTGAAGAAGCAGTTATACGCCCTACACATGAGTGAAGGTACGAATTTTTTGTCACATTTAAATATGTTTAACGGACTAATCACACAACTTGCCAACCTCGGAGTGAAAATCGAGGAAGAAGATAAAGCCATCTTGTTATTGAACTCGTTGCCATCTTCGTACGATAATTTGGCAACAACCATCTTGCACGGTAAGACTACTATTGAGTTGAAAGATGTCACATCAGCTCTTCTACTCAATGAGAAGATGAGAAAGAAGCCTGAAAATCAAGGACATGCTCTCATCACACAAGGTAGAGGCAGGAGTTATTAAAGGAGTTCGAACAATTATGGTAGATCCGGAGCTCGTGGGAAGTCAAAGAACCGATCCAAATCAAGAGCCAGAAATTGCTACAATTGTGATCAACCAGGTCACTTCAAAAGAGATTGCCCAAATCCAAGGAAGGGCAAAGGTGAAACCAGTGGCCAGAAGAATGACGACAACACAGCCGCCATGGTGCAAAATAATGATAATGTTGTCCTCTTTATAAATGAGGAAGAGGAATGCATGCACCTGTCAGGTCCAGAGTCGGAATGGGTGGTTGACACAGCGGCATCTCACCATGCCACACCGGTAAGAGATCTTTTTTGCAGATATGTAGCAGGTGATTTCGGCACAGTGAAAATGGGTAACACAAGTTACTCAAAGATTGCGGGGATTGGTGACATTTGTATCAAAACAAATGTCGGATGCACATTGGTTCTAAAGGATGTGCGGCATGTACCTGATTTACGGATGAACTTGATCTCGGGAATTGCTTTAGACCGAGATGGATACGAGAGCTATTTTGCAAATCAAAAGTGGAGACTCACTAACGGATCATTGGTGATTTCAAAGGGAGTTGCTTGTGGCACGTTGTACAGGACAAATGCAGAAATATGCCAAGGTGAATTGAACGCGGCACAAGATGAGATTTCTGTAGATTTGTGGCACAAAAGAATGGGTCATATGAGTGAGAAGGGATTGCAGATTCTTGAGTGAGAAGGGATTGCAGATTATGCCAAAGGTACAACGGTAAAACCTTGTGACTACTGTTTATTTGGTAAGCAGCATAGAGTCTCATTTCAGACATCGTCTGAAAGAAAATTGAATATACTTGATTTAGTATATTCTGATGTTTGCGGCCCAATGGAAATTGAATCAATGGGCGGTAACAAATATTTTGTTACTTTTATTGATGATGCTTCACGAAAATTATGTGTTTATATTTAGAAAACCAAAGATCAGGTGTTTCAAGTTTTCCAGAAGTTTCATGCTCTAGTAGAAAGGGAGACGGGTCGAAAGCTAAAGCGTCTCCGAAGTGACAATGGAGGTGAGTACACTTCAAGGGAATTTGAAGAGTATTGTTCAAGTCATGGGATCAGACATGAAAAGACAGTTCCTGGAACCCCACAGCACAATGGCGTAGCCGAGAGGATGAACCGCACCATTGTGGAGAAGGTGAGAATCATGCTCAGAATGGCTAAACTGCCTAAGTCATTCTGGGGTGAAGCAGTTCAGACAGCCTGTTACCTGATCAATAGGAGTCCATCAGTTCCATTGTCGTTTGAAATCCCAGAGAGAGTTTGGACCAACAAGGAGGTGTCCTACTCGCATTTGAAGGTGTTCGGTTGCAGAGCTTTTGCTCATGTACCAAAAGAGCAGAGAACAAAGCTGGATGATAAATCTGTTCCCTGCATATTTATCGGATATGGAGATGAAGAGTTCGGGTACAGACTGTGGGATCCTGTAAAGAAGAAGGTCATCAGAAGTAGAGATGTAGTCTTCCGAGAAAGTGAAGTTGGAACTGTTGTTGATATGTCAGAAAAGGCGAAGAATGGTATAATTCCTAACTTTGTTACTATTCATTCTACTTCTAACAATCTCACAAGTGCAGAAAGTACGACCGACGAGGTTGCCGATCAGGGGGAGCAATCTGGTGAGGTTATTGAGCAGGGGGATCAACTTGATGAAGGTGTTGAGGAAGTGGAGCACCCCACTCAGGGAGAAGAACAACCTCAACCTCTGAGGAGATCAGAGAGGCCAAGGGTAGAGTCATGCAGGTACCCTTCCACAGAGTATGTCCTCATCAGTAATGAGGGGGAGCCATAAAGTCTTAAGGAGGTGCTGTCTCATCCAGAAAAGAACCAGTGGATGAAAGCTATGCAAGAAGAGATGGAATCTCTACAGAAAAATGGCACATACAAGCTGGTTGAACTTCCAAAGGGTAAAAGACCACTCAAATGCAAATGGGTCTTTAAACTCAAGAAAGATGGAAATGGCAAGGTGGTCAGATACAAAGCTCGATTGGTGGTTAAAGGCTTCGAACAAAAGAAAGGTATTGATTTTGACGAAATTTTCTCACCTGTTGTCAAAATGACTTCTATTCGAACAATTTTGAGCTTAGCAGCTAGCCTAGATCTTGAAGTGGAGCAGTTGGATGTGAAAACTGCATTTCTTCATGGAGATTTGGAAGAGGAGATTTATATGGAGCAGCCAGAAGGATTTGAAGTAGCTGGAAAGAAACACATGGTGTGCAAATTGAATAAGAGTCTTTATGGATTGAAGCAGGCACCAAGGCAGTGGTACATGAAGTTTGACTCATTCATGAAAAGTCAAACATACCTAAAGACCTATTCTGATCCATGTGTATACTTCAAAAGATTTTCTGAGAATAACTTTATTATATTGTTGTTGTATGTGGATGACATGTTAATTGTAGGAAAAGACAAGGGGTTGATAGCAAAGTTGAAAGGAGATCTGTCCAAGTCATTTGATATGAAGGACTTGGGCCCAGCACAACAAATTCTAGGGATGAAGATAGTTCGAGAGAGAACAAGTAGAAAGTTGTGGCTATCTCAGGAGAAGTACATTGAACGTGTACTAGAACGCTTCAACATGAAAAATGCTAAGCCAGTCAGCACACCTCTTGCTGGTCATCTAAAGTTGAGTAAGAAGATGTGTCCTACAACAGTGGAGGAGAAAGGGAACATGGCTAAAGTTACTTATTCTTCAGCAGTCGGAAGCTTGGTGTATGCAATGGTATGTACTAGACCTGATATTGCTCACGCAGTTGGTGTTGTCAGCAGGTTTCTTGAAAATCCTGGAAAGGAACATTGGGAAGCAGTCAAGTGGATACTCAAGTACCTGAGAGGTACCACGGGAGATTGTTTGTGCTTTGGAGGATCTGATCCAATCTTGAAGGGCTATACAGATGCTGATATGGCAGGTGACATTGACAACAGAAAATCTACTACTGGATATTTGTTTACATTTTCAGGGGGAGTTATATCATGGCAGTCTAAGTTGCAGAAGTGTGTTGCACTTTCAACAACTGAAGCAGAGTACATTGCCGCTACAGAAACTGGCAAGGAGATGGTATGGCTCAAACGGTTCCTTCAAGAGCTTAGATTGCATCAGAAGGAGTATGTCGTCTATTGTGACAGTCAAAGTGCAATAGACCTTAGCAAGAACTCTATGTATCATGCAAGGACCAAACACATTGATGTGAGATATCATTGGATTCGAGAAATGGTAGATAATGAATCTCTAAAAGTCTTGAAGATTTCTACAAGTGAGAATCCCGCAGATATGCTGACCAAGTTGGTACCAAGGAACAAGTTCGAGCTATGCAAAGAACTTGTCGGCATGCACTCAAACTAGAAGACAGTGCTACCTCATCTAGATGAATGAGACTGGAGGGGGAGATTGATGAGGTCCATCTCATTGAAGTATTAGACATGTGCCTAATAAAAGTTTTCTTTGGTTTGGTAGTCAACCTTGTTGACTTGGTTTGGTTGGTAGCCAACCTTGTTGAATTAGTTTGGTTTGGTAGCCAACTTTGTTGAATTTCTTTGGTTTGGTAGCCAACTTTGTTGAATTGTGAAAAGTGTGTGTAAATTGTCAAATATGGTAGGCTTTAGAGAGTGAAGCTTTGGCTATAAAAGGAGAGCTTCAACTCTCATTTCTACACACCAACAAAGAGAGAGAAAAAAAGAGTGAGGTTTCACAAACAAGGTATAAGAAAATAGTCTGTGAGGAAAATAGAGAGTGAGCGATATTGTAGTGAGGTGGGAATATCAAAAGAGGGTTATTTCTTTTGAGTGTTGTAGTGGTCTTTGGAGTATTTATCTCCGACCTACAAAGTGTAAAATTCCTTACTATAGTGATATCAGTTGCTCCTCTCGGGGTCGTGATTTTTTCCCTTATTCAGAAGGGTTTTCCACGTAAAAATCTTGGTGTGTCATTGTTACTCTTTTATTCTTGTTAATTACCGTATCTCGGTGCTACATGATTATTCCGCTTTATTACCGTGAATATTATTTTGATAAGGGGTTTATTCCCAACATTGGTCGCTGGAGAACATTCTCAATCATTCAAAATTGTAAACATCGAATTCCTTATTGGTCGCTGGAGAACAATCTCAATCATTCAAAATTGTAAACATCGAATTCCTTATACAAAGTCAAGCTGCAAACAAGTAGTCCTGCTTTGTTTGATAGATGAATGTCCATTCTACACAGTCACAGAGTTCTGATCTTCTCCACACACCCTAAATCTCCCAAGTGCCGACTCAAATAAATAAATAAATCCCGTTTCGATTGTCCTTTAATTGGAAAAAACTCCTTCACCCCTCGCGGGGGCGGAGAAAGGAGGTGTGACAATGGGCAGCGCATAGAATATTCTACATACAGACAGTAAAAGAAAAAAAAAGACTACATTAAACTACAACTTCAAATATTTCTCATTTTTGTATTCATGCTTCGAGTGGCTTACAAGATGAACCAGTGTATCAGTTTGTGTACCTGATATTTGGAAAGCAAGGAAAGAAGATGAAGATCAGTAGAAGCAGCAGTAGTGTAAATACACAGCAACGCAACAACAAACCAACATCAGCAATTCGACCCAGATTCAAGGCCCAGAAAACTTTGAAGAAAAACTTAACAACTCTATAGAACAAACCCAAAAGTTTGTAAACAAACTAAACAGCAACAACCCACACGTGTATTAAAAACCCGAAACTAAATACGTTTCTCACTTTGTTTTTGTTTTCTCTTTTTAAACTTTCCAACACTCAAGTTCTTTTAAGGATTGAGGTGTGATCTTTTTGTCCAGAAAAGCCTTCGGGATCAAACTGTTACATAATATTTCTCTGGAAAGTACATTTGGTGTTTCGATATACACCAAACTGCATTTGACAGTCACCTCAGTTTACACTTCACACTATGTTTGATCTTATCTCGAACCAGTTAGAATCTGGATTACTCAACAGTAAGGTTCATCAAGTTTACGCAAATATTCTGCATTAAATGATTACATCATTTGCCTATATAAAAAGAGGAATGACAAGTTTGAAAGGAGATTGGTGGTATGGGGATTCAGACTTCGGCATATACTAGTGATACACTTAGTGAGTGCTTAGTTCCCAGTATCTCTGTCAATTGGACCCGGACTAAGGTCATAATTTTAGCAGCTGAATGAGAAAATGAATTTGTCAAGGTGCTCACTGTTTGTTTGATTACCATTATGCATATCTTAATCATCAAAAAGAAATTAATAAACTGAAGCCCAATAGTCTAAATTCTGAGTCAGTAGGAAATGAGAAGAATTTATCCGACTGTACTGCTGTCCAGTATGACTTTGATATCGAGGATGTCTTGCTCGGTGAGAAAAGCGATAGTTCCATGATGGAGTTTAGACCATATTCAGTTACTGAGTTTTCCCAGGACAACATTGTATCGTTAAATGAGAAAACTTTGCCATCATCTTCCCTTAGCACTCAGAAGATATCAAATGAAAACACCATGAAGGAATATGCAGATTTGAAGTTATCTTTATTGCTTTATGATGCAATCCTTACTGTTGCTGGTTCGTCTATTGCATTCTTAGCTGGAGAAAAGTCCGCAATCGCCATCTTAACAGGTAGTATCGGAGGATTTCTATATCTACTACTCGTGCAAAGGTCCGTTGATGTTATACCATCTTCAGACTTGACTTCAATTAACAGGACAGAAACTCTTGATCAAACCAGTAAAGGATTCAAAGGCTCAGTGACAAACATAGTACTGGCTCTTGCAGTTACTACAGTTGCAGCAAAATATGCCCTCGGAGACATTTCCAGTGTGCTGACACCGTAAGATATGATGCTTGGGACTATCGGCTTTCTGTTGTCCAAGGTATCTGTGTTCTTGGCTGCATTCCGACCCATAACAGGTTTAAGAGAAAACAAATGATACTGTACTCTTCAGTATTCCTTGCACATGAGTACATAGCTAATACAAAGTTATGTTTGACTCAAAAGACGCTAAATTCTTTTGAACAAATCAATCAAAGATGAAGGGATAAATTGTCGTCAAACTTAATTGATACCAGATCGAAAGAATGAGTAATAATGATTGCGCATAAGATGAATGGAATGTCAAAGATCTTATTAAGATTATGCACTGCCTTTTTCATCCGTAGATGAGGGAGAAGAATTACAATTGTTTTTCTCTTTCGGGATATAAGAATGGAGCTTTTTTCTTATCTCTCTTCTGTCAGAAAATCCCCCCTCCCCCTTGTGAGCTTCCCTGGGCCTATATATATAGTCGAAACCCTCTTACCCCTGCTGTGACTTGGCGTGTCTGGGTCAGTGGAGCTTTCTGGTCGTGGCTAGGCGTCGCTCTCTTCAATGTGTCGGATGTCTTAGAGAAGAAATGAAGTTGACTCTATCGACTTCTACTAGCCGGTTGCAAAAATGGGGTCGTGGTCAACCTGGTCGAGGTGATCAGATTTTGACCAACACAACAGACCTCAGATTTATAGAATCAGTAATTGTTTACTTTAGGTATGATCTGTCTACAGTTGTATATGCATCCAACAATAACAAAGATTTGTACTTTGTCAATAATTTGGAAAATCCTATGAGTTTGTTGCCAGTGTTATTGCCCTTCCACTTATTTGCTGTCACTTACGACACTGTTATTATTTTTCTGATTTCTTTTGTTGTTACGGACCTATTCTTTTGCTTCTTTTCTGATATTATTGTCTCTTCTATTGACCCGAGGGTCTCCCGGAAACAGCCTCTCTACCCTTCCGGGGTAGGGATAAGGTCTGCATGCACTTTACCCTCCCCAGACCCCACTAGTGGGATTTTACTTGGTGTGTTGTGTGTGTGTGCACGCTATGAGTTTGTTGCCTCCCTGCCTTCACAAGGTAGGGGTAAGATCTGCGTACATACGATCCTACCCAAACTCCATTTTTGGGATTCCACTGGATTGTTATTGTTGTTGTTATTGTTGTTGTTAAGTGACTTTTCATGTTTGGATGTTATCTCACTTGCCGTTTGAGACTCTGAAATAGTAAAATCCTCAGTTTTGTATTATTTTAAAAAGTATATGTTCCTTCAGCTCTTGGATATTGAATGTTCCAAATTCTTCATTCTTTATCTTTGATGTATCTCAAGTCCTATAAAAATACCTAAGGGCTACCTATACTCGTTATATCCTTTTTGAAAGAGAAAAGGTAAAGTTTTTTATATTTTCTTACACGTTGTTCGGTTTTAGCTAATTAGTTAATTATATTTTTGGTTTCCCACATGGTTAAGGAAGGAGCAATTTCATCCACTGCACCACGCTCTTTAATGGTACATAGATAAGTAGTTGATTATAATCTAGTAGCTTTTGCAAATGTTTTTTATTTTATTTTATAAGTAAGAGAAGAAGGTATTTCCTCTATCCAATCATATAAATGACATGAGAATAGTTAATTTTATTTACGTGCATGGAAACAACCGAGCCTACTTTTTTATATATATACAAATACACACTAGATTAAGGTAAAAATGATTCATTTGTTTTCGCCCTTATATAGTTATGATTTTGGATCCGTCTTCACGATTTTGACTTGCTTCTACATAAAACAACTCCTAAGGGGCCGTTTGGTACGAGATATAAGTAGAAATACTGTTGAGAAAAAAATTTGATATCACCTTAATACTTTATTTGATTAGCAAACCTGGGATAAGTTATTCCGGGATTAAAATTAGTATCGGGATAACTTATACCTTGTAGGGGGTGGGATAATTAGTGTCGGGATAACTTATATCTTCTTCTTAGAAATTATGCAATTGTTATTTTTAATACAACATACCAACAACAACAACAACCCAATGAAATCCCCCTAGTTGGGTCTGGGGTGGGTAGTGTGTATGCAGACCTTACCTCAACCCCGAAGGAGTAGAGAGGCTGTTTCCGAAAGACACTCGGCTCAAGAAAACAAAAGGACAAAAGAAGACAATATTAGTAACACCACAGAAATAATATGAAAGAAATATATATATATATATATATATATATATATATATATATATATATATATGAAAAATAAGAACAACATGAAATCACGAGGAATGATACAAAGCAAAAGCAAAATAGTATCCTTACCAAACTAGTCTCCCAAAGTTATGACATAAGACAATACTCAACTACCTCCTAGCCTACAACCCTAATACTCGACCTCCACATGTTCCTATCAAGTGTCATGTCCTCGGAAATCTGAAACATCGTCATATCGTGCCTAATCACCTCCCTCAATACTTCTTAGGCCGCCCTCTACCTCTTCTCGAGCCCTTCACAATAACCAAACAGTGAATAAAAATAATATCAGAATAATTAACCCCAACATAGTTTATCCCAGCATAACCTGTATTTAAACCAAACGACCCCTAAATATGTCTGTGTTGTTGGCTGCATTCTGACCCATATATAGCAGGTTTAAGAGAAAACAAATGACACTTCATCCTTTGTACTCTTTACATTCATGTAATATATATAGCTAATACACAGTAACAGACACAGAAATGTATAGAATCCAAGTATTCATATTTGGCTAACTAGGTGCAGACATGGTCTTTCATTCACTCATTTAGGCTAGTGTTATTGTTTCAGCTTTCCCGATCCCACTAGTGGGATTCTATTTGGTTCATGCAAATAAATTTTTCAAATTCGAGGACTACGTAAAACCTTCCCGCCTTGAGAAAAAAAAAAATCGTTTCTCCCTAAATGGTAATAGGTTCATTTTTTTTTTAAAGAGAGGGAGCATAATAAAAGTGCAAAAGGAAAATAGGTATGCGTCTGCCGGGAGTCGAACCCAGGTCTATTGCTTGGAAGGCAATTATCCTAACCGTTGGACTACAAACGCTTTGTTGTATACTAGCACTTCAAAATTTTTATATAAACAAGTAATCATATGTCATGTGGACTATAATTTAAGCAACATGATGCTAGGAAACAGTGTTATGAGGTAAGAGCACCCAATGACAGAGGCGGACTCAGGATTCAGTAATCCCAGGGGCATCATGATATTCAATATAAATTTATCACTGCTCATAGAGATTGATATGGGGCCTAGGCTAATATTTGACTATTTCTTAAAGACATTTGTATGTATATATGGATTTTTTGTGGAAGTTACCGGGTGCCGGTGACCCCTTTGTTAAGGTGTGTGTCCACCTCTGAATTTTTTACACCTCTCATTGCAATGATGTGAAAGAAAACTTCAAATTCCTTCTCAAAAGATAAAACAAACACAAATATCCCTGCAGACCTCGGACCTATGTGTAACCTTGAAGGTTCACCGGACCCCATAAAAATTCGATAGAAATATTATATATTTTCATGTATATACCTTAAAAATAATTAATTTAAATCAGTTGATATCCTAAACACTAAAAACCTTTAGGAGGTACTAGCTGAGCAGACTCGTTGCGTTAAAATCTTGGGTCCGCCTCTGACGGCAAAGACAGATCAGGACCATCTTTGTTACCGTGTGAAACTTGAAAACAAAGTGATTAACAAGTATAATTCGGTGGGGAGATCTTAATTCAAAACAAAAGGAGGAATTTTAAGTCCTCAGCAAGGCCCTTCCTCCCCTCCCAAAAAGGAATTTTGTCTTTAATTTTTCATAAAACAAGAAGGAAAAAGACACCATAAACTATTTCCGCTGCCGGGGTTCGAACCCGGATTCTTTCAAATAAAGAAGGAATTAACCAGTGCTACAGCGGATCATGTTGTTGCAGATTATCAACTTTATTTATAATATAGCCAATGTATGCTATTAGGTTAATCTATTACTTAACTACTGAAAATTCTCAGTTAGCTGAAGCCTAAGTATTACTCCCTCCGTTTCAAATTAGATAACATACTTTCTTTTTTAGTCCGTTTCAAAATAAATGACACATTTCTAAATTTGAAAATAATTCAACTTTAAACTCTTCATTTTACCCTTAATGAGAAGCTTATATAACCACACAAATGGCATGACTCCATAAAGCTTTTACCCCTTAAATTTTTAAGACCACAAGTTTCAAAAGTATTCTTTTTTTTTTTCTTAAATTTCGTACCGAGTCAAACTAACTCATCTAAATTGAAATGGAGAAATTTATTTCTTCTTCAGTTCACTGATATGTAGACTTCTTTACCTATATCTTACAGCACTTTTTTTTATTAATATATCTTACAGCCTTTTGATATAGTAAATGTGCCAGTTTTTGTATGATCTTCTATTGTAAAATCCAAGTATCATATAACAAAAAGTATTTGTTCCTTCTGTTAATTTGATTTATTAGAGTAATTTTTTCCGAAAAAACTTTTTTCCCTACACAAAAAATTGCAATATTTCTTGGAATAGACAGATAGCCGATTATATTTATTGTTTACTTTTTCTAGTCATATACATTGATTATACATAATTACACACATATAATACATATATGTTTTCTTGTGAAACACATATCAGGGGGTGGGTCAGGTAGCAGGGGAGGTAGAGGGGGCAAGGGAGCCTATAGGTTGAGAATCGGGTCATGGAACATAGGTTCACTAACGAGTAAATCCATAGAGTTGGCGAAAATCCTGCAGAAGAGGAAGATTAATATAGCGTGTGTCCAGGAGACTAGGTGGGTCGGATCGAGGGCGAAAAACGTGGATGGGTATAAGTTGTGGTACTCTGGTGTCCTGAGGGGTAAGAATGGAGTGGGTATCCTGGTAGATAGCCATCTAAGAGAGTCCGTGGTAGAGGTCAGGCGGGTGAATGATAGACTAATGACTATTAAGTTGGTGGTGGGTGAGGGTACTTTAAATGTTGTTAGCGCGTACGCACCGCAAGCAGGCTTGGATGAGGATATTAAGAGGCGTTTTTGGGAGGGGTTGGATGAGATTGTTCGTAGTATACCGCCTTCTGAGAGGTTATTCATAGGAGGAGATTTCAATGGCCATATTGGGTCATCTGTAGGTGGGTACACTGAGGTGCATGGCGGCTTTGGTTTCGGGGAGCGGAACGGAGGGGGCATTTCGCTGTTGGACTTTGCCAAGGCTTTCGATCTAGTCATTGCGAACTCGAGTTTTACGAAGCGGGATGAACATTTGGTTACTTACCAAAGTTCGGTAGCGAAGACTCAGATTGACTATCTCCTCCTCAGAAGATGCGACACAAGGTTGTGCGAGGACTGCAAGGTTATCCCCGGGGAGACTCTCTCAACGCAGCATAGGCTTTTGGTGATGGACATTTGTATTAGGATAAGGAGGAAGAAGAGGTCAGTACAAGGACGCCCCAGGATTAGGTGGGGCGCCTTAACTAAGGATAAAGCTAAGGAGTTAGAAGGAAGGTTATCGGCAATGGGAGCTTGGAGAAGTAGTGGGGACGCAAACACAATATGGTCGACGACGGCGGACTGTATAAGAAAGGCGACGAGAGAGGTGTTAGGGATATCTACGGGCCGCAATGGTGGCCACAAAAGAGATTGGTGGTGGAATGCAGTTGTCCAAGGTAAAGTGGAAGAAAAGAAGGCAGCTTACCTGCGGTTAGTAGGGAGCACTGACGAGGAGGAGAAGAGAGAGAACAGTCAAAGGTATAAGGTAGCTAGGAAGGAGGCAAAGATGACAGTGACGGAGGCTAAGACGACAGCTTATGCTTATCTGTATGAGGAACTAAGGAACAAAGGTGGGGAGAAGAAGTTATTTCGACTCGCTAAGGCGAGAGAGAGGACAACTCGGGATCTGGACCAAGTGAGGTGCATAAAAGATGATGACGGCAAAGTTTTGATGGGAGATGACCAGATTAAGAGGAGGTGGCAGACCTACTTTCATAAACTTCTAAGCGAAGAAGGGGATCAGGATACTATACTTGGGGAATTGAGGAATGTCGACAGTCACCATGAATTAAGTAATTGTAGGGACATTGAGATCGACGAAGTCATGGAGGCAATGCGTAAGATGAGAGGGGGCAGAGCTACCGGGCCAGACGAAATTCCGGTTGAACTGTGGAGGTGTGTGGGTAGAGCAGGCTTGGAATAGCTTACTGCATTGTTTAGTGTTATATTCAAGACTAATAGGATGCCTGAAGAGTGGAGGTGGAGTACAATGGTCCCGTTGTATAAGAACAAAGGTGATGTCCAGAGCTGTAACAACTATAGGGGCATCAAATTACTAAGTCATACCATGAAAGTTTGGGAGAGAGTGGTAGAAATGAGAGTGCGAAGGACGGTGTCTATTTCAGACAACCAGTTCGGGTTCATGCCGGGGCGATCTACCACAGAAGCTATCCACCTTATTAGGAGGATGGTGGAACAGTACAGGGATAGGAAGAAGGATCTCCACATGGTGTTTATTGATCTGGAGAAAGCGTACGATAGGGTTCCTAGGGAGGTCTTATGGAGCTGCTTAGAGGATAAAGGGGTCCCGGTTGACTATATTAGGGTGATTAAAGACATGTATGCTGGAGCTAAGACTCGGGTTAGGACAGTAGGAGGCGACTCTGAACACTTTCCAGTTATTACAGGGTTGCACCAAGGGTCTGCGCTCAGCCCATTCCTATTTGCCCTGGTGATGGATGCACTGACTCATGATATCCAAGGGGAGGTGCCATGGTGCATGCTATTTGCTGATGACATTATTCTAATTGACGAGACACGAGGCGGCGTCAACGAGAGGCTAGAGATTTGGAGACATGCTCTTGAGTCTAAAGGTTTCAAGTTGAGCAGGACAAAGACGGAATACCTCGAGTGCAAATTTCGAGTTGAGCCGACGGAAGCGGGAGTTGAAGTGAGGCTTGACTCTCAAGTCATTCCCAAGAGGGGTAGTTTCAAGTACCTTGGATCGGTTATCCAGGGGACCGGGGAAATGGACGAGGATGTCACACACCGTATAGGGTGGGGTGGATGAAGTGGAGGTTAGCGTCGGGAGTCTTGTGTGACAAGAAAGTGCCAGCGTTACTAAAAGGTAAGTTTTATAGAGCAGTGGTTAGGCCTGCCATGTTATATGGAACTGAATGTTGGCCAGTAAAGAACTCACACATACAGAAGATGAAAGTAGCAGAGATGAGGATGTTGAGGTGGATGTGCGGGCATACAAGGATGGATAAGATTAGGAATGAAGATATTCGCGAGAAGGTGGGCGTGGCCCCCATGGAGGACAAGATGCGGGAAGTAAGACTCAGATGGTTCGGGCACATTCAGAGGAGGAGCACTGATGCACCGGTGATGAGGTGTGAGCGACTGGCTGTGGTGGGCACGCGGAGAGGTAGAGGGCGACCTAAGAAGTATTTGGGAGAGGTGATCAGACAGGACATGGCGAGACTTAGGATTACTGAGGACATGGCCCTTGACAGGGGATTATGGAGGTCGAGCATTAAGGTTGTAGGTTAGGGGAAAGTTGTGAATATTTCTACAGCACAATAGAGTGAGACTAGCCAGTTAGGAGTTAGACTAAGAATGTCATTGGTCGTCTATTGATGTAGGACACTATCCAATCGACAAGTTGAAGGTTCGAATCACACGAAGAGTAAGTAGGACACTATCGATTATCTTGAGTGGAGCAATGACTTAAAAAAAATCTATAATCAATAAGTTGAAGGTTTGAAAACTTTGAGTCGTGAAGATTCTCGCTCTTTTTTTTTTTACATTATCATATCAAGTTTGATATGACTAGTCGTGTATAATTGTAAATCAATTTTATCTGGCCGTATAGAAAGTTGATACACTATCAATTCACAAAACTTAAGCTCGTTTGAAATTAAGTTTGATAATTTCATTAGGGTATCGACACATTCGAGGTAAACAACAATGAAAAAAGAACTCAACGAGATAAGTGAAAAAAAATAACTTATAAATTGATGTGGACCTCATTCAAAATGGATTTAAGTTACTCCCACATCGCATTATTCCAATGTATATACTCTTCTTATTCATACAAAATTCCCTCTATTGTTATTTGTTCATATATTGCCAGAAAAGAACCAAACTCTGAAAGCTTCTCTTAGAGGTATCACATGTAGCCAAGATCCTCAATTCTATTTTGCTCCATGGACGATTCTTCCAACAAATTTTTAACATTTTATGTGTTAAAAGACAAAACAGCATTTCGGCAATAAGCATTATGCCTCTAATACCAACAAATAACAATATTGTGTATCTAACTCGGCAGACCTAGAGTATTAAGTACGGGTTCAAATGAACCTAATAACTTTTGCTTAAACTTTATAATAAAAGAGTAGTCCGGTGCACTAAGCTCGAACCTTACCCTGCATTTCTGCAAGAGGTTATTTCCACGGCTCGAACCCGTGACCTCCTGGTCACACAGCAACAACTTTACCAGTTACGCGAAGGCTCCCCTTCTTTTGCTTAAACTTTATATTTGTATTAAAAGATTTATTAAATATATATATAAATATTTTATTGCTAACCCAATAATTAAGAAGAGATGTGGATTTTATTGCATTGTTTCCTCTACCATAATTGCAACAAGAATATAGATGGTGTAACAAGTTTTAATGTGTTAAAAGTGTAGAGTAAATTTGGAAAATGTATAACTTGATCATAGTTCTTGAATTCTTTTCTCATATATTACCAAAAAATAATGATAACAAATAATAAAAATATATACACAATATAATACCTATTTAGAAAAGTAAGCACTAGTTTCTGTATTACAAGAAAAAAAAAAAGTACATAATTTTTTAAACCAAAGCTTAGTGGTCCAGCTATTTGGTAAATCTCACTAGAAATTCACTCCTGATTTTGACTAAGAGACAAAAGAACAATGATCATGGCATAAGAGAACAATCCATATGGGAATCTTGAGTAACATGGAGCTCTCCAATAGCATTTCTTATTGTATATTAAGCATTCTGAATTAAATATTAAAAGAGTATAATTAATATATATTGTCGACGTAAAAAAATTTCACACTATTCAGTCACCTAAAAGACAACAATATATAACTGTCCAGAAAAGGTGAAATTACATACCTGGAAAACAAAGCACGTTACAACTTACACACTGTCGATATAAACAACAACAACTATGTCTCAGTCCCAAACAAGTTGGGGTCGACTATGCCATGTCCTAAACAAGTTGGGATCGACTACGCCTTAATTCCAAACAAGTTGGGGTTGGGTATATGAATCCGCACTGACTGTGTTACTAAGTTAAATCGAATATTAAAAAAGCATGGAGGAAATGATAAAGCTGTAACCACCTTTGTGTTTTTTTAAAAGTACAAAATAAGCTCATAAATAGTCTTTTTTCATTGTAATTATACAGTCAAACCTCTCTATAACAGCCTCGTTTCTTCAAAATATTTTTGGATGTTATAGCGAAGTGTTGTTATAGAGAACATATATTATAATATAACATGAAAATTAGTTCCGAAAAAGTTTGGCTTTCATAGTGAACAGTTGTTATACAGGGAGGCTGTTATACAGAGGTGTGACTATAGAACTTTGCAGCCAACATATTCTAAACAATACTTAATTAAATTCTTAATAAGTGAGAGATATTTGTGCCAAACTATTCTAAACTATACTTAATTAAACTCCTAATAACTAAGAGATATTTGTTAGTTCATTGTTATAAATTATCTCCACAACTATTCTTTAGGCAAAGACTCTCATTTCCTACATCTTCTGTAGTTTGTAAAACAGAAGATGTGTCCAACAATACTTCCTTATTCAGCCAATTCTTGCCTTAGAGCAGGAAATAGAAGATTTTCATCTAAAAAATGCAGAGGAAAATTACCTATAAGAGCTGAAGTTCTTACAGTTGCACCTAAGAAGAAGGGACAAAGTAAAATCCATGAATTATCAGTACAAGGAATTGCTCACACTCATCAACGCGTTCGCGAAGTTGTGTGGAGGCAAACACATGTTACAAATGATTGTTATAGAAAGCCAAGTTTTGATCCTATGTTTCTTGATGAAGCTTATGAATTATGCAGAAAAATTTGTGCAGAATGTGCTAAAACTTTTTACTTAGGTTCATTTCTTGATCCCTTCTTTTCAAGATTGACATGTGACAAATAGTATGATATCAAGTTATATGTGATAGATATCTCTTTCTTGTACAATTTATGGCTTCAAATTTTGCTATAATTGCTAATGTGCTATTAAGTTTCACATTTCAAAGTTTTCTTTTTGATGGCTATATGACTAATGTCCTATTACTTTGTTGATGCTATTGTTTGTTTATTGCTCCCTTTTCTGTTCTTGAGTTGAGGGTCTACCAGAAACAGCCTCTCTACCTTCATAAGGTAGGGGTAAGGTTTGCATATGCACCACCCTCCCTAGACCCCACTTGTGGGATTTCACTAGGTTTTGTTGTTGTATATGACTAATGTTCAATTTGATCATGTTGCAGGAACTAAACTGATGACTCCAGAGAGACAAAAAGCAATATGGGCTATCTATGGTAAGCTATAGTAATACAATGATCTCAAGTTTTAAGCAAATTACTAGGCCTTGATAGGAAGGTGTGGAGGTCGAGAATCAAAGTAGACGGCTAGTAGGTAGTCGAGAGTATTAGTGTTAGTCCTGTATTCTATTATTGTTTGGTTAGTACTACCTGTTGTTCTTTTCGTTCCGATTTCTTACTATTTTGTTGTTAGTGCTTAGTGCTATTATTTTTTTCTTGTCTTTCGTGCGCCGAGGGTCTATCGGAACCTCAAGGTGGGGGTAAGATCTGTGTACTACCCTACCCAGACCCCACTTGTGGAATTACACTGGATTTGCCGCTGTTGCAGTATTTGATCTGTATCATGAAAGTTGAACTTAAAATTGTTTTTGTGGTTTTTCAAGTATGGTGCAGAAGGACAGATGAACTTGTCGATGGACCTAATGCCGATTACATGAACAACACTGTTCTTGATGGATGGGAAGAAAGATTAGAAGACATTTTCAACTGCAGACCTTATGATATTCTTGATTCTGCTTTAACTGATACCATTTCCAACTTCCCCTTAGATATCAAGGTACCAAAATTTTCAATATCGCCTTTGGTCTTTTTCAAAAAAAAAAAAACTGATCTTTTTAGTATGTTGATACAAATTTTCGCGTTTATGATATGTAGCCATTCAAGGACATGATAGAGGGAATGAGAATGGATACGAGGAAAAGCCGATATGCAAATTTCCAGGAACTATATATGTACTGCTACTGTGTGGCTGGAACAGTGGGACTAATGAGTGTACCAGTAATGGGAATTGCACCAGAATCTCCAGTTTCAGCTCAATCTGTATATAATTCAGCACTTCATTTGGGCATAGGGAATCAACTAACTAACATTCTCAGAGATGTTGGAGAAGAGTAAGTTCACATTTAGTTCAATGATACTATAATTCCAACTTCCCATTTTAGATTATTTAACCATTTTTGCTCTTGGTCTGTTTTAGTGCATTGAGAGGAAGAGTTTATCTGCCACAAGATGAACTAGCACAGTATGGATTATGTGACGAAGACGTGTTCTCGAGGAAAGTCACTAATCAATGGAGGGAATTCATGAAGGAACAGATCAGTAGGGCAAGATTCTACTTCAACTTGGCTGAGGAGGGTGCTTCTCATCTTAACAAAGCTAGCCGTTGGCCTGTAAGTTCACTTTCAAAAAATTACAGTATTAAGTATTCAATTCAGGATAGGTAAAGGCTAATCAAGATTCATGTATATGAAAAACCCACACACAGAAAGTTGTGAAAATAAAGTAAAGGTTTAACTTCATTTTTCATCCTTGTGTGTGAGTGCGTGTTTGTGATAAAGGTCTACCACCAGCACAGGTACCAAGTAACTCTTATCTCTGCTCGCCAAGCTTAGTTAGACGGGAGGAAATCACCTAATGACTTTTGTCACCACTGGAATTTGAACCCTGATTTCTCGTAGTTTTCACCCACTTCAGTGACTCCTAGACCAAGCTCTTGGGTGCAGTTGTGGTTTTCTGATTCACATATCATTTCATATGCTCTTACAATATGGACATAACCTTCCTACACTATGTGAACTAAAGTGAAATGGTCAAAATTTTGCATCCATACCAACTCTAGATATGATTCAGTCACTCAAAAGTATCATACAGGTTAAAAACACTTTTGTTTCACAGACACCATTACTATGACCAAATTATCTTCATGAAAAGTTAAACTAATTTGATTCAATTCAAACGTTCATGGAAGTTATTACTTAAGTTTTATGTCCCAAACAGGAAACATAAGGATATTCCATTTGTTACGTTGTTCAGATTGATTAGAAGGTCGAAATAGCTAGAACTGAATGCAAAACGTATACACCTAGTTGGTGGTGGGAATCTAATTGGCTATATAATATAGTTAGTGGTCGAAAAGATCCTATCTTTATGTCCCTCTTGTTCTCATGACACGAGCGGACAACAACCATGCAAAGCCTAATTCAACTCGAGGATAGTGTGTACCTAAACCTAAAAAAACAACACTTATGATGTCCTGTTTTTACTAAGTCTTGATCAGTTTGTTATATGTTTTCTTGGGTGCAGGTTTGGTCATCCTTAATTTTGTACAGGAAAATTTTGGATGCAATAGAGGAAAATGATTATGATAACTTAACAAAGAGAGCTTATGTTGGGAGGGCCAAAAAGTTGGTAACTTTACCTGTTTCATATGCTAGAGCTTTATCTGTGCCAAGTTTGGCCATTCAATAGACAAAATACAGAAAGTTGTAAGGTGTAAAGAGAATTATTGTATTGTATTAATATAGAAGGAAATGCCATTCTCTGCTTGAAGAAACTCCAAATTTGTCTTGAATTCTATGATTAAATCAAGTTATAGACACATGCAAACAAAAGAGTCTTTTATTTATTATGTTATAGAAAATATCAAGCCGAGGGTCTACCGGAACCGCCTCTTTGTCATCTTAAAGGTAGGGCTAAGGATTGTGTACACTCTACCCTCCCCAACAAAGGCAGATCCAGGATTTTAGGTTTATGGTTCCTACAAAAATTTTGAGTTGATACAATACTAACTGAATGAACAGACTGGATTCCAAGCTAAATATTTTTATACATTTAATGAATTTTTCAATACAAATACAGGTTGTAGACAAAAGCTACTGGGTTCACGGGAGTCCCCACCTATTGAATTGAATCCGCCCCTGCTCTCCAGACCCTACTTGTGAGACTACATTGGGTATGTTATTGTTATTTTAGAAGATATTAGGCAAGATTCACATAGACAAAACGATTAAATTCGACAATCTTAAATTCAACTCTTAGTCGCAACTACCATCACCCAATCACTAGCTTTTGTTACAATAATATCGTAAAGTCAAAGAGAGAGAAGAACGTCAGAGAGTTATTTTCTTCTGGTCTAGCCTTTAAGCGATACGGGAGAATCACTCTTGCATTTTCTCTTTTTTCTTTTTTTTTATTTATCTTATGTTGTCACTACCTGTCGCCCCAACGATCTTTCAGAAATAGCATCTCTACCTTTTCAGTATAAGAGTAAGGAGGATGTGTATATCCCACTCTCCCCGGACCTCACTTATGAAAATACACTGAGTTTATTGTTGCTCTTGTTGTTATGTACCAATTAAGCAATTCTTTCCATCCCGATAATTGAATCATTTATGACTTAATAGTTCAAAAAAATAAAACAGATCAAATTAAATAGAGTGCAAACTAAGCAAGGTGAAAGAAAATACATTACTCAAGCACCCATTATAAGGTAAAAATAATATCTTGCCTCTACAGAGCTCACACGAGAGATATCGTCTTTCTACAGAGGGGACAAAAATATCGACGAAGGAAATGATGGTCCTTTCTACTAGTAACCAAAAAAATATGTAAGGAAAAGAAAAAAGGTTGAACATTGTTTGTTGGAAATGATACATGCAGTAGGGACTCCGTTATCGGTTTAACTGTCACTTCACTGCATTTCCATGAGGTTTCAGGAGAACTCTGAGAGGAAGAACACGTCACCTGCCCGATGTACATACTTCATGCAATCGCAGTATCGTGATACTATAGCAGTAACAACTATAGAACTCATAGGAAGCTCACAGCATATAAGCCAGTTTAGCAAGAACTGCTGCAATAAAATCACCATGTTTATGCAGCTTGATCATAAGAAGTAATCTGGCGTTCTTCGGGTTACATCTGGTTCCCCTCTCCTAGGAGCTGGTTCAAACTGCAAAAAGGAATAAACAACAAGAACAGTAATCTCTATATTTGAAAACTCTAGTGGGTTGCTCTAGTAGGGAGAGCCCTCCACTTCCAACCAAGAGGTTGTGAGTTCGAGTCACCCCAAAATCAAGGTGGGGAGTTCTTGGAGGGAGGAAGCCGAGGGTCTATCGGAAACATCCTCTCTACCCCAAGGTAGGGGTAAGGTCTGCGTGCACACTACCCTTCCCAGACCCCAGTGGTGGGATTATACTGGGTGGTTGTTGTTTGTTGTTGTTGTATATTTGAAAACTCTCCAACTTTAAACTTTCTATTTACAATTAATGACATGCTCTTTATAGCCATAAAAATGTCATAGCATGTTTAAGACAACAAGTTCTAAGGACTACTTTTGGTACGTCTCAAAAAAAAATCTAGTCAAGTACAGCCATATAAAATGAAACGGAGGGTGTAACAGTTATCAAGCTAGAGCATATAATTTGCACAACTAATTGTCTGCCATCTTGGAAAATAGTGGTTCGTAAGAGAGAGAAACCTGAATGAATGTATGGCCATTGCAGTCGTCAACTTCCAAGATGGATGCCATATTCCCACAGCGGTAGCAATAATTAGGGGCACTAAATATGGTAACCACTTTTTGATCCTGTAACAAGAAATTGATTAAATCAGTCTCTCTTGTATCAAATTTGCACATAAAGTATATATGAAGTATATAGGATTAATTACATGTGCCCAATTGAATCCCTCCATAACCAGTTGGTGTGCTCTCGCAATTAGTTTTAAGTTGTTGGTGTGGTTAAACTGCTCAGATATATCCTGTTAGAACACAAAAACACGATATCTCACAGCTTCATTAGCTCATACGAACAAATAAGAACCACTAGATACATCAGAAAAAATTGAAGTGATGCGGAGTAGGTAAGCTACTTGGCCAAATGTATATCCAGCACCCCTGGGTGAAATACCCCAGCCGCATCGATCATCAGGATCAGACCACAAAAGATCACACATGGCCCCCTCATGTGGAACTTCTTGGACTCGGTCAAAATTGCGAATATTATCAAGAGTTTCAATAGATGGAGACAAACCACCATGGAGGCAAAAAATTTCGGATTCAACCTATAAAGATTGCAGAAAACCTGTCATTACAATTTCAAGACCACGCGAACTTCGGAAAACATCAAGTTTAAGGTAAAAACATGAGACTGCACAAGAAGCATATCTTTCCTCCTGAAATGATACAGAGAGAAAACCTACATCCATTAAACAAGCAAATATTTGGCATGTCGGTGGAGTGCTAGTTAGTTCAACTTAAGTCAAAACATGGCCAAAAATAAATTAGTAAGCTTTGTTCCTCACATGACCTCTCCACCAGATGGGGAGAGAGAGGGGGAAGGACAGAAAAGAGCTCTTTGAATAGTTAATTACATGCCAATTAGCAACACGTCTCCATCAAAAAAGGATTGATGAATATGTCATGCACAAGCTTACTATTCTATTTGGCAATCAAAATGCGTACAAATTTACATTTTGATAATGTTCAATTTATCTGCTATTCGCTCGGTAAAATATCTCAACATTCTCAGAGTGCTAAATGCAAAATTCACATTTGGGAAAAAGCTTCTCTGAGGTAGTTTCGCCTCATACAAGCAAAACCATGTTGAAATGCATCAAATGTGAGTAATTTAGGTCGCATAGCACTTTAAAAATTAGAATGAGCTCCAAATGTTATTTTGAACCTTGCAAATGTGCTCCTAAATAAGGCCTCCATACAATCTACATATAATGTACAAAAACAGCTCACTCAGCTGCCCAACATATTGCCAAAGCACTAAGAGCTTTCTAAAAGAACATTAATGCCTTGAGAAAATGTAATATCACTTCAACAACACCAACAACAACAATATACCCAGTATATTCTCACATGTGGGGTCTAGTACGCAGACCTTATCCCTACCTAGTGAAGGTAGAGAGGTTGTTTCCAATAGACCCCCGGCTCAAAAAGGTAGGGAGGAGAAGGAGGAAAATGTAATATCACTTCATTCCACAAAATTCAGGAATAGTCAACAACCTAGCTTATTTGGCAAAGCTAGTTTTTCTTCATCAGAAACATGTGCCCCTCCTTGAGAAAGAAATACATAAAAGCAAGGTATGGGATGCTTAATGCAATTTAGAACACAACGAATTGGCGTTCAATTTCAAGGCCATCCCAACATAATTCCATAACAATATTAAGTCTTTGAATTTCCATAGCCCAATATTTAAGTAGCAGCAGCAGCTAAATACATATTAAAGAGAGAAAGAAACACGAAGAGACATAAAAGTAAAGTAATAGATAATAATCGTCTATGAAATCAACAACATAACTAATTGAGGAAATCATACTAACCAAAGCTGTGAGCGGGAAATAGTCAAATAGATCTGTGAAAGTCTTCCACACATTAGCATTACCATATCTGTAAAGGGCAAATGCAGTCTATCAGTTACACCACTCCACCCGCGAAACAATAAAGTTATGAGACAATGCAACCAAGAAAATGTATAAAATAGGAGGACTCACTTTCGTAAACATTCATCATAAAACCCATAAACCTGAGTAATCTGCAAGAAGAAAACAAACAATCAGATCTCAAAATCTAAACCTGAAGCAAGCCTCAATCCATAACAGAAACAGAATGAACAACTATTTTTAATGCAACTCACTTAGAAAAGGGATCCATTTGACGCAAAATGTAAAGGAAGAAATCCTAACATAATTATATATACCTGACGGCTCTCATGATTTCCCCTCAAAATTGTAATCCGCTGAGGATACCGAACTTTGAGAGCTACCAAAAGCTGCAAAAACGAACAAGTTAATATTCAAAATGACACCATCACTAGCAAAGTAAGCACGACACTGCTTTGCCCTAAACAATTGAGATATTGGCGCACAACAAAATCCTCCTACTTCTATCCATGAAGAAGTAATAAATCCCCTCTAACTGCATTTGGAGGTGCAAGAGCTAAAAAATCTCACCGTTACTGTTTCAACAGAATAGTATCCACGATCTACATAATCTCCCATAAATAGATAGTTAGTGTCAGGACACTGCAAATAAAAGAAAAAATAGGACATGTTAGAAAAACAAATTTGACTGCCGTCACCTTCATTAAAGTATAGGCATACAAATTTACCTAAAAGAAAAAGAAGCTAAAACTTATCAAGAAAATCGCTAGAATAATTCATAGAACCCCAATTGTTCGTTTTCCACTTTATAACCTAGCATTTTATAGCTCATTAGCCATAAAAAATCAACAACCTCTAAGAGCTTGTTAATCAACTGACCAGCCATCTCATATGATTTCTAAGGATATTACGCCCTTGATCCTTCCCTTGTATATGGTTTTGTTTAGGCCTCGGCTTATGTGAAGGAGCTAAATTACAGGCCCATCCTCAGAGAGAGAAATTGATTACAGTAACAAATATATACTTCAATAGTTAGATAACAATATATGCACCCTTGTGTATCTCTAGAAACCATATCGATAACAATTTCCCCTTCCTCCTTCAGCGCACGGGCGCGCGCACACACAGAGCGAATCTTTTCCAACCAAATAACCAACATGTTTTCAAATGTTCATCGGCCATAGCCACCAAAAGAGGAAATGAAAATTAAAAGACAGTTGTTCTTGGCAAAGCATAAACCTAGTGGCTAGTCCCATTGAACAAAAACCTGAAAGGAAAAAAAGCGCAGGTACCTTCCCACCAATACGGAAAAGCTCAGCAAGATCATGGAATTGCCCGTGAATATCACCACATATAGTCACAGGGCTTTTCACTGGCTGCAACAGGGAAAGTTAAAACCATTCAATATTACAAATGAAATAATCATGCACTTTCTAAATCTTTCTAATAAGACACAAATGTTAAACCTGAAAGCCTGAGAGTTCTCAACTTGATAAGAGAATAATTTGTTTTTAAGTTCAGTCTCTCATACAATGAATCAGTATGATCTTGTGTCAGATATATAAATCAGATTAGGTACTGTGTTATGCATATTAGGGTAAGCTGAAGCCTCAGTTACATGCTTGTGGACCCAAAGCTTCAACAATCTAGAGAAAATAACAAAATTTTATTAGAATACACCTCTCTTTGCATCTCTCATACACCTATGTTTATAAAGTTTTACACCTCCCATTGCAATGATGTGAGAGAAAATAAACAAATTTTGGTAAAGAAAGAAAACAAACACAAATTCCTTCTCAAAAGATAAAACAAACACAAATATCCCTGCATAGACAGATCACGACCATCTTTGTTACCGTGTGAAACTTGAAAACAAAGTGATTAACAAGCATAATCGGTGAGGACGTCTTAATTCAAAACAAAAAGAGGAATTTTAAGTCCTGAGCAAGTCCCTTCCTCCCCTTCCAAAAAGGAAAACAAACAGTCCCAAAGAAAAAGAGAAAAGGCAATCTTTAAAAGTACAGTACCTGCACATTGCTTTCATTCATTAAGATCTCCTTTGCTTTCCCGCATAATCCTCTTACCTAGTGACATTAAAATAAAATAGAAGTAAAAAACCCGGCAGGTTAATAAATGTAACACCTTTTTTTTTACATAGCGAGAAGCCTTATAAGAAAGGCAAATTAAGAAAAGACTAGATGCAACAAGCCTGCCCCAATTCCAAGAGATACCTCATTATCTGCATCACCATGACAAGAGCAGCCATAGACATATGCTCGAATGTTGTAAGCTCAAAAGCGTAACAAGTTCGATTTTGAAGAATGTTCATCGGGCTATCCCAAATATAAGTTTTAAAATCAAGTTTAGCAAAAGAGCCAAAGTGATGCTACAAACTTCTATTTAGACAACTATCTTTTGGCACGATTAACCACTGGGCACGCCAATCTATCAGCTCACAGGAATAGAGAAACGTAAAGATGGGAAAGACAATTACTAGGGCAAGATTACAAGTTCTTGAAGAAATAACATGAATCACTTGCTGATTAAGAAACACATTCAAGTATTTAAGCTTAAACACAGTTAGACTTCGGCAAGTTATCATTAGGATCTTGGATTGCCTGAAGAAAGGAGAATCAAGACAAATATGAAGAAAAAGTAACCTGATGAAATGAACCATTTGCATGTCGAAAACAAATTGTAGCTTTAAGGGAAAATAACAAGAAGATCAAACCAAGTTTTCCACTTGAATTTGTGGGGGGGGGGGGGGGGAACACATTGAAGCTCTAGTAACAAAAATACATTGTCTTGGAATATTTCACTGCTTTACAGCTATAGTTTGTATGGAAAACCATTACACAACTGAAATTAATCAATCATTCATAAAAAAGGTTCAATTTTTAAAGCGAAATTACAAACTTCACCAAGCATTTTCTTTTATAAAACTATACTCAGTATGGAAACAACAACAACAACTACCCAGTAAAATCCCACTAGCGTAGTTTGGTAAGGGTAGGATGTACGGAGACCTTACCCTATCCCGAGGAGTAGAGAGGCTGTTTCCGAAAGTCCCTCGGCTCAAGAAGACAGAAAATACTCAAGTACGGAAATTACCAACAGAAAAAAATAGGGAACTGAAATAATTTCAAATGTTGAAAATTACCCATTTATCAATTCTGAAGAACAAAACAATCTGATTCATATAATTTCCTCATCACACCCAAAAGTTCCAAAAGGGGAAGAGAGGGGGGGGGGATACCCCTCAGATTCTCGGATCAACAAACAAATCAGGAAATGAATAAGAAGACATACAAAAAACACAGAGAATAATCAAACCCAGATCCAAATATCTTCCAAAATTCATTAAGAAAAGCAAAACCCATTAACAAAAACAGCAACAACAAAAATTCAAATGGGTAAAAGGTGAAATTTTTACCTCTTGTTCAGATAAGGGTTTGCACTGCATGAGCTGAGCAATTTGCTCATCAAGATTTCCTTGAGATGACACCACTGGATCTAAGCTCATTTTTTCCCTTCTGGGTTTGAATCTTTACTTCACAACAAGCACAAAAAATACAAAGATAAGAACTTTACCACAATTCACAGCAGAAGGGGAAATGGGGGTGGTGGGTTTGATTTGGTTTTTTGTTGTTCTTGTTTCAGGTGCTATACGACATCGTTTTCTCGGCTCCACTCAAGAGAGAGAAAGAGAGGAGTGAGTGGTGGTGATGGAACCAAAGTAAGGGGAAAATGGGAGAGAGCCCTCTTTGGCTTTAGTTTTGTTCATTTACTTTTTCAAGTAACTATTTCTCTCTTTTATATATTTTCATATATTAATTAATGATATATATAATATATAAATTATATATACAATCAATGTATTATTTTTCTATATATTGGCTAGTGATTATAAATATTTTTGATCGCCTGGTCAAATATGTTAAAACCCCATTTTCACTATGTATATGTTATATTTGATTTGGGTTTTCAACTCTAAATTATATTCTGTCCGTATAAGACCTACAAAATAAAAATAAAAATTTCTACTAAGATTTTTTTCATTCTCCAACCTTAAAGCTACTTGAGGTCGAAACCAACGTAGAAAAAATATTAGGTTAAGGTCGAGGTCGAGCACTCAGATCAGCCCAAACGGCTAGTTTAGTGGTAGGATATTTTTAAAGGAATATTCCAAAGAATATTCTCTACGCTTGTACTTTCAGTTAGGTGAGGAAAAATGTCTCGTATAAGTAAGAATAGAGGGAGTAGAGGAAGATATGTAATATTCTATATGATAAGCTCTCTCTAGAAAAGTTGACTCTCACGTAACTACAAATATTGTCTTTACAAAAGATTCGATTTGTTGTTGTTCCCAAGCTTTCTCACATCAGATCCAAGAAAGCTTTCTATATTCTCATGTTTGATTGTCTTACATCATTGTCAGAGTGAGAATCATCCACCTCATTCAATATTTGGGTGAATCATTCTCTCTATTTACATTTATTGTCATTTATCATATTTATTGCTTGTCATTATTCCCTTGTTCATTCATAACAATATCATTAAACACCCTTTTGGTATTTAATAGTCTTGAATGTGGTTTTTATATTATTGATATCCGTCAATCTTGGATCTAGGATTTATTATATTTAACTATAATTTACTCATTATCATTTATTTAATTAGTTTAACAAAAAGGCTTAACACTTTTTGGTCAAACAATTTGGTACCGTCTGTGGGAATTTTCTAGTTAAAATTTTAGTTTCTTCTAGATCTAAAAAAACGCACAAAACTTTGCAAAATCTCGTATGTTTGCACAAATCTGACATGGCAGGAAATGGAGAGGAAAAGAGAAAGACGATAGTCGATCTCACCGCCAATCTCCTGAACACCATTAACGAAGTAGACGAAGCGGAGGGTGAAGACATAATACCAAATATCTCTCTCAGGCGGAACAACTCACCTCCACCTCCCGACAGCGTTACGACCTCGCACGGAAAGGGCGTCTCTACGTCCACGACAGAAGAGGTACCACCGGTAGTGAAAAAGTTACTTGAGGCATGGTTGACAAATACGCTAACCGGCTTCCTCGATAAGCCCGCTCGGAGGTCGAATAGGGAAGACACAAGAGCTGGTGTCGCATCAGCATCTGAAGAACATCACGCTCCCCCCGCATCAGGTATTACTCACAATATTAGTGATGCAGGTAATGACACCCTCACAACCATTTTGAGAAAAATGGAGGAGATGGAGAACGAGAACAAAATGCTCCATAGCCAAATGAAAGAGCATCAAGAAAGGGTAGACAAAATACCAGGTGCCCCAAAACTTCTAGCAAAAAGAGACGTCGGTCGGTTTGTCGAGTAACCATATAGCGACAAGGTTGCACCACACGCCATACCAAAGACCTTCAAAATGTCACCATACTTGAAAATATATGATAGTACGACGGACCCAGAGGATCATGTGACCCACTATGTCACTGTAATAAAAGGCAATGACCTCGCAAAAGAGCAAGTATCATCCATGTTGCTGAAGAAGTTCGGAGAGACCCTAACCGGCGGAGCCCTGACTTGGTACTCACAATTACCTGCGTGCTGATAACTAGGAATTTTAGCCTATTATTTGCACTCTTTTGCTTAGGTTTTGGATCGAAAATGCGTAAAGGTATTCTAGAAAACTGATTTAATGTGCTTGCTTGCAGGGTTTGGTCAAAATGAGGCAAAGAAGCCATAATCAACTCATGAAGGAGTCAAACTTGCACAAATCCAAGGCTGGGACTGGAGCACTGACAGCGGCAGAAAAGAGCGGCCACGTAAAGACTACCTCTGATGCGACCACTATTACGCAGTCTATGAAAGTGAGATTTAGAGAGGCTGTTTTTGAGCTCAAGAACCAACCTGACCGCGATGGAAAAGCGCGGCCGCGAAATCTATGGCGCGATCGCGGATGGATTTTTGCTGAAAGCTTATATCAAGGTTCAGAGACTCTATATTTTTTTGCTTAAGTGAAGAATGCGGTCCGCGTCCAAATTATGTGGCCGCATCTGTTTCTCACGCGGACGCGGTTGAAAATGAGCAGTTCGTGAATTCAAGATCTACCCAAGCCCAGTTATGAAGAAACTCGGACCGCACTCATTATTCCGTGGCCACAAAAGATCAAGCGCAGATGCGGTCAGAATTACGCGTCCGCGAATTCTCTGCAGGGGCATTTTTGTCCGAAAATTTCAACTTAGTATAAATAGACCTTTTGACATTTTTAGGTCAAATGTTGTTAGATAGAACACGTGAACAACTAGTTTTTACCTTTTTGAGTAATTTTAGAGTAGATTTATCTTCAATCTTTAGATTTGATTATTATGGCTTGTATTTCATCTTTATCTTTAATTTTATAAGTAGCTAAACCCATAACTAGGATTGTGACCCAGCCCTAGTGTGGGTATTTGATAGGTCTTGAATTTTAAGGCTTGAATGTGTATGGGTTAGTGATTTTTAGCCTAGTTATTGCTAGAACTATTGAATTAATGGTTGCAAACACTTATTTATGTCTTTATGACTTAGTCTCTACTTGAGAAAGAGGGACTAAGTCTAGGAAAACTAGGCTAACAAGGAATTGGGGTGAACTCAAGAAATTGATAGCCCCAATTAAAGGGTTAAACCTAGAGATAGTAATACCCAACTTGAGCTAATATCACTTGAAATTGCATGAATACCCATTTGGACTTGAGAGGGCCAAATTGGGAAAAATACTCAAACTACCGAGAGGTATAGAGTGAGTACCCGAGTGTGATAGCTATATTACGACCCCAATTAATCACATGATTGCCCTAGATTCTTGCTACCCGTTAGATATCCACCTAGGCGGAAGTCACTATCCTAGTCCCTTTAAATCTTTGAAAACAACCAACAAAAATATTGTACTTAGTTTTAACTATTGCACGCTATAGAATAAAAGTAGAAGTAGAAAACAAAACCAACCATTTGTGGAAGTACAATTAAGAGAAAAACCCGCATCTCTACTCGAATATAAACCTAACTCCAAACTTGTTAACTCCCTGTGGATTCGCTCCCGACCTTTGTTGGGTAAAACTGCATCGACCATCCTTGCTACTCAATAGTAGTGCAGGTTTGGAACCGATAAATTTTTGGCGCTGTTGTCGGGGAGTTAAACGGTTTTAGCTATATCTCCGAGTATTTGTGTGTTTTGTTTTTCTTTCCTTCTGATTTTCTAATTTGTTTGTGAATTGCTTTTAGGTACAAAATGTCTCTTAATAACGATGCTCCCGGAAATTTGTCGTTGCGGGAGGAGGTAGATGATGATAATGTGGATGAGATTCAACCCGAAAACAAGCACAAAGGAGAGGCCAACCGCCTCATGATAATATTCCAAACCCTCCCCCACCTCCAGCAAGGGTAGCACACCGGGTGTTGTCCAACGAAGGATACGCAAGTGCAATAGTCCCGCCCCATATTAGGGCGGGCAATTTCCAAATAACCAACGTCATGCTTACACTCTTGGAACACAAGGGTTTCTTCACCGGAGCTCCACACCAAAATGCCTACAAGCATCTCAAGGGTTTTGTTGACACATGCTAGGGGAGCAAGCAAACTAACGTTTCCGAGGACGCGTTGAGATTAAGGCTTTTCCCATTTTCTCTAAGGTGGAAGGCTTTAGATTGGCTTGAAAGGTTGCCCAACCATTCCATCACCATTTGAGATGAGTTGGCCGAGAAATTCATAGCAAAGTTCTTCTCGTTGGGATATATGGCGACGCTAAGAGATGAGATCTTTGCCTTTAAACAAGAGCCAAATGAACTACTTCATGAGATTTGGTAAAGGTATCAGACGATGGTTAAAGAATATCCGAACAATGACATGACCGAAGCCATGATCCAACAAACATTCTACCATGGCATCAACACTACCAACCAGAGTATAGTTAACCAACTCGTCGGGGGAAACTTCGTGAACACACCTTATGCTGAGGCGTGTGATATACTTTATGAGATGGCGGATACTTTCTCGGCAGGGCAAAGTCGAGCTAATGTGCCACAAGGTGATCCCAATGTCATTAACCTACACAAAGAGCTTCACGACCATGGTCAAGCAATAGCCGAGTTAACTACGACCATGAACCAGTTGGCCAAAGCTCAATTGCAACAAGTTCAAGGGCCAAAACAAGTAAATGTCATTGAAGGGGTAAATATGATGGTCAACAAGAGGAGGCAAAAAGGTCAACAAAGTCAAGGAAATCCGAATCAATTTGAGCAAGGTGGTAGTGGTTATAATCAAGATGATGTGTATGACGATCAAAGTGAAGAGGTTCAGTATGTGAACAACTACCAAGGACAATGGGGCAATTCTCTAAATCAACAACAACAACAGTGGAGATCCCAATGAAATTGGGAAAATCAAAATCAACAAGGAAATTGGAACAGTGGAAACAACAACAACCAAAGCAACTAGGGGAACAACAGTCAAAATTGGGGCAACCAAGGCAACTAGGGTGTCAATAATAATAGCAATTGGGGAGGCAATAACAACCAAGATGGTTGGAATAATAATCAGGGGAACCGGGGGCCGGGCTTTCAAAGGCCTCCGATGTATTAACAACCTAACAACCCGCCTCCATATCCATCACAAGGTCCTAGTTCGTCCAACAATAAGATGGGATGGATTGACACAATATTTGAGCAGATGATGAAGAAAAACGCCGAATCTGATGCCCAATTGGCATCCCACAATACTTCTATCCACAACTTGGAGGTCCAACTTGGCCAAATTTCTCAAGCTTTGAATACTCGCCCTAAGGGGGCACTACCTAGTGAAATAGTAGTAAACCCGAAGGGAGGAAACAATACAAGTCATGCTATGGCGGTGACCACAAGGAGTGGTAGAGGTGGAATTACTAGTACCTCTAATGCAAGAAAGGTTGTGAGTAATGATGTGTTGGTGCAAGATGATGATGAGCAAAGCAACGATGTGCAAGTGAGTAATAAGAATGTGCATGAAGAAGTAAGAATTGACATTGATGACAACGTGGAGGAGACACAAAATGATGTGAACCCGTCTAGGGAACACGTGATAGACATACCAAAAATGGTAGTGCCCAAAGCCAATGCTCCTTTGCCAAGGCCTCCTCCACCATATCCTCAAAGGCTTGCAAAACAAAATAATGAGAACCAGTTTAAGAAATTTATTGATATGATGAAAAGTTTGTCCATAAACGTGACTTTGGTGGAAGCTCTAGAACAAATGTTAGGATATGCCAAGTTTATGACAGACTTGGTAACAAAGAAAGATCTATGAATTGTGAAACAATCAAGATGATGCATCAAGTGAGCGCCATTGTACATTCCATGGCCCCAAAGCTAGAAGACCCCGGTGATTTTACAATCTCGTGCACTATTGGTAGTGCGGATTTCACCAAAGCTTTGTGCGACTTAGGGGCAAGCATTAACTTGATGCCATATTCTATGTTCAAGACGTTGGGGATTGGGAAACCAAGGCCCACATCCATGAGGTTACAAATGGTGGATAGGACAATGAAGAGGCCATTGGGGATAATAGATGATGTGCTAGTTCGGGTCGACAATTTCATACTTCCAGCGGATTTTATGATACTTGATTGCGAGGTTGACTATGAGGTGCTGATCATATTGGGGAGACCTTTCCTAGCTACGGGGAAGGCTTTAGTTGATGTGGAAGCAGGGGAGCTCACCTTCCAGGTGGGTGATGAAAAAGTTATATTCCATGTCTGCAAGTCAATGAGGCAGCCCAATAGCAACGAAGTATGTTCATTTGTGGATTTTGTGACCGAGATGATTGTTGAAGACACCAATGATATGATTAATGTGGAAAACCCTTTGAAAGCTGTGTTGTTGAACCATGATGTGACGGAGGATGAAGACTTGGTGGAATATGTCAATGCTTTGCATGGAATGGGTTCATACACATATGAGCCCTAGAAACTTTCCTTGGATCTTGAGAACCGAAAGATTCCACCAACAAAGCCTCAATCGAGGAGCCTCCTGTATTGGAATTGAAGCCTTTGCTTTCACACCTCGGGTATGAATTCTTGGGCCTTTGTTCAACTTTACCTGTCATTCTTTCTTCATGCTTAACTAACGTGCAGGTAGATGTCACCCTTGCGGTGCTCCAAAGAAGAAATAAGGTAATTGGATGGACTCTAGCTGACATTCGGGGTATAAACCCCGCCTTTTGCATGCTCAAAATTATACTAGATAATGATGTCAAACCCTCCATAAAACATCAAAGGAGGTTGAATGAGGCCATGTAAGAGGTCGTCAAGAAGGAAATCATCAAGTGGCTAGATGTAGGGGTTATGTACCCCATTTTGGATAATTCATGGACTTTACTGGTACAATATGTGCCGAAGAAGGGGGGTATGACTGTGGTCAAAAATGAGAAAAATGAGTTGATCCCCACTAGAACTGTCACCGGATAGAGGGTATGCATGGATTACCGAAAGTTGAACAAAGTGACCCGTAAAGATCATTTTCCATTGTTCTTTCTTGACCAAATGTTGGATAGACTTGTCGGGCATGCCTACTAATGCTTTTTAGATGTGTACTCAGGTTACAACCAGATTTTGATTGCACCGGAAGACCAAGAGAAAACCACCTTTATATGTCCGTATAACACCTTTGCATTTTCACGGATGCCGTTTGGTTTGTGTAATGCACCGGCTACCTTTCAGCGATATATGATGGCAATATTTACAGATATGGTGGAGGACTTCCTCGAAGTGTTTATGGATGATTTTAGTGTTGTGGGTGACTCCTTTGAAGAATGCTTGAATAATCTTGACAAAGTGTTGACCTTATGTGAAGAGACCAACCTAATGCTTAATTGGGAAAAGTGCCACTTTATAGTTGAGGAGGGCATTGTCCTCGGCCATACGATCTGAAATAACGGTATTGAAGTGGACAAGGCGAAGATTGAAGTGATTTCAAAACTTCCTCCTCCTACTTCTGTTAAAGGAGTGAGGAGCTTTCTAGGGCATGCGGGGTTCTACTGTCGATTCATCAAGGATTTCTCAAAGGTGGTGAATCCCTTATGCAAGTTGTTGGAAAAGGATGTAAATTTTGTGTTCAATGATGATTGCATGAAATCTTTTGAGCTTCTCAAGTATAGATTGACTACCACTCCCATTATCACCGCACCCAATTGGAGCATACCATTTGAGCTCTGTACGATGCTAGTGACGTTGCGCTAGGAGCGATTTTGGGGCAAAGGGTCAACAAGATATTTTATCCGGTCTATTATGTAAGCAAAATGATGAATGATGCCCAAGTCAATTATACGGTGACCGAGAAAGAGTTACTAGCCATTGTCTTTGCCATGGAAAAGTTCGGGCCATATCTCATGGGTACCAAAGTGATTGTGCACACCGATCACGCAGCACTCCGTTACTTGATGACAAAAAGTACTTTAAGGCTAGGTTGATGAGATGAGTTCTTTTGCTTCAAGAGTGCTTTTGCTTCAAGAGTTTGACCTTGAAATTATTGATTAAAAAGGGTGTGAAAACCAAGTGGCGGACCACTTGTCCCGCTTGGAAGAGGAGGGGAGGCCCTATGATGGCCTCGAAATTAATGATTCATTTTTGGATGAACAACTCCTCTCCGTGTCTTTGAATAGTATGCCTTGGTTTGCCGATATGGCTAACTTTCTTGTGACCAGCATTGTCCCGAGTGAGCTCTCTTCTAACCAAAGGAAGAAGCTTAAACGACACAACTTGGATTATTATTGGGACGAGCCATATCTTTTCAAGATTTGTAATAATGATGTGATCCATAGATGTGTTCCGGAAGAGGAGCAAATGAGTTTCTTGATGCTTGCCATTCCTCTCCCTACGGTGGTCATCATGGTGGGGTGAGAAGTGCTTCAAAAGTTCTCACCTGTGGATTTTATTGGCCTACCCTGTATAAAGATGATAGTGAGCTTGTTAAGAGGTGTGATGAGTGTCAGAGAGCTGGTGGAATTTCCAAGAAGGATGAAATACCTCTCACCACTATTCTTGAGATTGATATTTTTGATGTATGGGGCATCAATTTTATGGGTCAATTTATGAGTTCATGTGGGAACAATTATATTATTGTTGGTGTGGATTACGTCTCCAAATGAGTTGAAGTTGTGGCTTTTCCCAATAATGAAGCACGGAGTGTGGTGGCTTTCTTAAAGAAAAACATATTCACAAGGTTTGGCACTCCAAGGGCGATCATCAGTGATGGGGGTTCTCATTTTTGTAACAAAGCCTTTGACACTTTACTCTCCAAGTATGGTGTCAATCACAAGGTGTCAACTCCCTATCACCCCCAAGCAAGTGGACAGGTTGAGGTCTCCAATAGGGAGATCAAGAGTATTCTTTCCAAGACTGTCAATGCAAACTGGACTGATTGGTCAAGAAAACTTGACGATGCTTTATGGGCCTATAGAACAACTTACAAGACTCCAATTGGTATGTCCCTTTATCGGTTGGTATTTGTGAAAACATGTCACCTCCCGGTGGAATTAGAGTATAAGGCCATGTGGGCGCTGAAGAAGTAAAACCATGAATATGTAGATGCAAATATACGGGTAGAGTAACTAAATAAACTTAATGAGTTATGGTTTCATGCTTATTCCAGCTCGTCCTTGTATAAGGACAAGATGAAGTACTTACATGACAAATATGCCCGGAACAAGAAATTCAATGAGGGTGACTTGGTTCTTATATTCAACTCTCAGTTACAACTGTTGCTGAGAAAGCTCAAGTCAAAATAGAGTGGCCCTTTTGAAGTGGTGTATGTAACTCTGTTTGGTGCTCTTGATTTGAGAAACAAAAATGGTGAAATCTTCAGAGTTAATGGGCACCGAGTGAAGCATTATCTTGGCAAGTTTGATAATAGCCACGTGTTGGCATTGATCCATTTCTAGTGAATAATGGTAACTTCCGTCGTGCTGCGACGTTAAATCAGCCGTTTCTTGGGAGGCAACCCATGTGTTTCTCTTTATTTTTTATTTTCTTCTTAGTTTAGACTTTCTTTTGGAATAACTGGTTGTGAAGTTTGTGTAGAAATTGTTTGTGCAGTGCGGGACTTTGGCTGGAAAAAATTTCCTAAGTGTGGAGAATTACACGGACCGCGCTCACAATTTCGCGGTCCGCGACGGCAATTCGTGGGGACACAAAAATATCAGTGGACTTGTACTTGAAAAGTCCAGAATATCAACTCTCTGAAGTTGTATTCACATCCGCGTTCAAAATTTCGTGGTCCGCGGTGATCTTACGCAGTCGCGTCCATTTTTCCGCTCTCAACGGACCAGTTTCTGCAATAGCCATTCGAAGAGGTATAAGCGCGAACCGCGGTAGAATTCTGCGAACCGCGTAGGTAAGTCGGTAGGGGCCACATTTTTTATTATAAATAGGAGGTCCTTCAGCCCTTTACACTTTTCGACCCCTTGCATTTCACCATTCAGGGCACTGGTCATCTTCTTCGCTTTATACTTCAATCTCATCTTAATAACCAAGAGTTAGTTTTCTATTACATATCTCACAACCGGTATGCTCAAATTTTTGTATTAATTTTATTTATTTCTTTTCTTTCATCTTTTTTTTTCTCTCTTTAATTAGGGTTAATTATTTGCCATTCTTTCGAATTGATGCTAAAAGTTCATGTGGGTAATTGTTTTGCATGCCTAATGGGGGATATGGTTGTTCACTATGCCTGTTAATTGCCTAAATTTTTCCAGTAAGTGAAACCCCAGGTCTAAGATAAGTCATCAGTGCCCGTCTGGTTTAAATTCCACGGATAGTGGTTCAAATTACGTTGTCCGTGTTCATGCTTTTGTGAGAGCTGAGTTGCTTATAAGCTTGCGGACGCGGTAATTTTTCCGCGGTTCGCAGTTAACTTTACGCGGCCGCGTCCATAATTTCGTGGTTCGCATAATGAGCTTCAGAGAGTTTCCAAAATTGGTTCCACGATCGCGTTCACTTTTACGCGGTTCGAGTTTGATATTTCGCGGCCGCACCCATTATTTTGCGGTCCGCAGAAGTCCATCTTCATAGAGTTAGCAGTCTGATCCCAACTCTTTTGCATCCGTGTTGCTTTTTACGCGGACCGCAATGGCCTTTTAGCAGTCCGCGGTGCCTGATTCTGAAAAATAGTTCTGCGATTCAACTGCATTATTTTAACTTACTTGAAGCTTTGTTTTGACTGATGTTCTTTGCTTGTTTGCTGCAGACAATGGTCTGATCCATAAGTGGAAGCGATAAACCTAAAGAGAAGGCAGAACCCTCCCGAAGCAGGGGAAAAAGAAAGACTAAGTTACCACTAGAAGTCCAAAAGTTAATTGAGAAGATGCGAGCTGCCATCAAAGCTGCAGATAGAGCAGTGGACCACTAAGATATGAGTGAGTATCTCCCTTCTCGAGAAGCTTTAGAAGGAAACTCTGTGCCCACTCATGTCCCCACAAATTTCCCTGGGAAATACCAGTTAAGAGATGAAACAACCTCATCTTCTGAGTCGTCTGATGGCTCAGATGAAGGTAGTGAGGGTTCAGCACCAACTTTCCCACCTGCTACAACTTCAGCTGCACATATTTCGGTGGATGATGATGATAAGGTCCCAGATGAAGGGAGAGGAGGTGATACCCGGGTGGTAGGTTTGGTAAGATCAAGAAAGCCCATAGTTTGAGAAGATAGATTTGTTAGTGAAAAAGCCTATCACAAATTTCGGGAATAGTGGCCACAAAGGTCGCTCACCCTCGAGAGACAATTCATAGAAAGAGATCTTCTACCTCGCAATCCCAATGTGAAGAAACAATTTGATGAAAGAGTGGGGTGAAAATTCTTCACTAGCAAGTTGCTGGAGGACAATGAGTACTTAATCAAAGAATTCTATGCCAATGTTGCCCACATCAAAAAGGGCACCTATATGACCAAGGTACGGAACCGGAAGATCATATTTGATGGCAAGACACTGTACACATATGTCGGGTTTGATGATATAGATGAATACATATACTTGGAGAATGTGGCTTTAGATGAGGCAGCCCGTCCATGGCTTGCAGAGGTGATAGCCATCTCCGGGACAACACCGGCTTGGCTTACACCTGGGGTCCAAATAGCTAGAAACACTCTGAGCTTTGAAGCGAAAGGGTGGTGTACATTTGTTTGCAGTTGGCTAGACCTATCCCAACATGACTGTGATATCCCAGTCTTCCGGGCAATTGTTGTGGATTCTATTATGGTGGGTTACCCGATATATGTGGGAAATCTTATGTCAGGAATCATCACCAAAAATATCGGGAAGGAAGAAAGATCATACCCCTACCCCAACTTCCTCACATTGTATTTAGAGGACCAAGCGGTAGTAGGGAGGGATTTTGACAAAAACAATTGAAGCCTAAAAGGCCCTTCTCTTGGTACAACCTTCAGGGAGCAGACAACCCCAAGTCCAAAGGCAAATCCACTACCTCCATTGGCCAGTCTGAAGAGCCAAGGTAGTGTCCACTGGGTCCGAGCCTTCCGCAGTTGAAGGTTTTTCAGCTGCTATGCCACCTCCATTATCCGGGCCTTTTGTCTCTACCCCATTATCTGTGCCTTCCTCCTTAGCTTATCCTCAGACTGCACTGTAGGTTAATCAGACTTTATCCAGCATCAACAACTGGATGCAGGTAGCTACATCAAAGATATCTGCCTTATCTAGTGCATTCGTAATACAAGCCGCTCCAGTACAACAACAGTCACCTCCATCAGTGGAGGATTCATTGAAGGAGCTTCTACACAATCAAAAGAAGCTAATGGAAAACCAACAGAAAATCCTTGAAACTTTGGATACTCATGGGAAGGTGATCAAGGAGCTGGGTAAGCAGGTCAACAAGCTGAAAAAGACTTAGGCCACATAGGAGGCAATGGAGAGCTTGATGAATGATGTTGCCAAGCTTACTTTTGCCGGAGATCTTCCACTTAACTTACCCATGGAGGCGACTGTTCCAGCAGCACAGGCACCAAAGCAGGAGGCTGACAGAGAGCTTGTAAGAGAATTTATGGTGCCCCAGTCCGAGGACTTAGAGATACAGTTGGAGGATCCAGAGGGAGCTGAGGATCCCATGAAGACAGAGACCACATATGGAGTTTTCTTTACTCTTTATTCCTTCCCTGATCTTATTTTTACTTTGAGCATTGAGAACAATGCTAGCTTTTATTTGGGGGGGGAGGGGGGTCCTATTTTGATTTGATGACTGACATGTAATAGTTATGATACTATTTTTCTTTATTTTTCTTTATCGTAATTTTTCACTTTCGTTATTTTTCACTTTTGGTATGTATATAACTTTACCATTACATGTATATATTCATTCCCATTTTGTATATATTCATTTCTTTCCATTATTGTACATATTCATTTTACTTTACGTAGTTTACATTATAACTTATTGTGTTCTTTTTTCTTAATAGCTTAGATTTTTATTTCCTTTAGTAGATTTTGAGTTCTTAGCTTCGTGATCAATAAGCCTTTGGTTTTCTTAATGCGAGGGTTCTTTTCAAAGGTGGATGTTGTGTGAACCGGGTGGCTTTTTCCAACGATGAATGACATGACAACCTTCTTAAGGGATTGAGTGTGTTTTTCTTTTTGTTTTGATATGTAGTAGTAATGAATAAAAGTGTCTCAAGCAGGCTTCACTTGGGCCTAGCATATTTACCTTTGACCTCATGGTTAGAAACAAGTTGATTTGCAAAGAATAGTTCTAGTTGTGACCTTTAGACTCTTGTGTTGACTAAACAATCATCGAGTGATTTCTTGGAGCCATTTGTGTTGCTCAATCTTAGCTAGGGTTGTTGTGGGCCCTCGACTCTGTTCTCTTTAGCAATCCAACAACTTGTGAGGTGAGATATTGATTTACAAGTCCAAGTCCCGTGCCAATAAGTCTAGAACTTGCCCTAAATGTTTGTCTAAGCAAAATTCTAAGTATAGCTCGACTAGAGAAATGATTATAGACTCTCCGTGATCCAACTTGAAACTTGAAAGCATCCATAGCCCACCAAATATGATATCCCTAGTCAACCCCGTTGAGCCGAAGCCCTTTGTTCTTTCAATAACCATGATACAAGCCTTTATCTGTTCTATAATCACCCTCTCTTGGCACCTGATCTTTCCTTAGCATTTACAATTGGCAAAAGCATAAGTTTGGGGAGAGATACGAGGAATGTGAAAATGATAAAAGGTACAAAATAAAGAAAATGGAAGGTAAAAGAAAAGCCAAAAAAGTGAATAGTATAGAAAAATGAAGGGATTCAATGAAAGCAATAATGAAAGGCTTGGAATGATTAGACAGAGAGAAAAATGATTGTCATGAACAAGAGACAGTGACAGTGTGTCTCTCTAGTTCCCCTAAGGAAGAAGAAAATGACTCAAAGAGTCAAGAAAGTGTGAGCCGAAATGAGAAAATGACATGCTTAAGGAAAGATGAAACCTTCATAGGCCGATATATCCTACCTTGATCCAAAAGCCTTCATTACATTCCCGCAAAAGCCCTATAGGATTTCGAGTTGAGTGAGCTTACATTAGTGGTGAATCACATAAGGGGCAAGCTTATGGAACTTAAAGCCGGACTTGTGACATTCCCTTGTTAGAGGTGAGTGTACTTCTTCACAATCTCTGTTTTGAGTGTCATATTCTATTAAGTGAGATTTGCTCATGGAGAGTAAAGGAGGAGGAATTTGGGTCCCACAATGACCTACGTAGTAGAGCGAGCTTCCTTGGTGAGTTAAGTCAACTCTTGATGTTGTTGCGTCGCACTAGAACTATGGTACTCAAAAGGTTGTGTGTTGTTGATAATACATTTGTGTTGAGGGTAATTGTTAGTCCCAATTAATGTTTGATGAAGTCACCTTAGGACAGCTGAAATTTTCCTTTATTTTTCTTGTGGAGGTGGAATTACTTTGTTTGCTTGAGGAAAAGTAAAAGCTTAAATTTGGGGTAGTTGATAACTAGGGATTTTAGCCTATTATTTGCTCTTTTTTGCTTAGGTTTTGGGTCGAAAATGCATAAAGGTATTCCCAAAAATTGACTTAATGTGCTTGCTTGCAGGGTTTAGTCAAAATGAGGCAAAAAAGCCATAATCAATTCATGAAGGAGTCAAACTTACACAAATCCAAGGCTGCGACTAGAGCACTGATAGTGGTAGAAAAGAGCGGCCGCGTAAGGACTACCGCTAACGTGACCACTATTACACGGTCCCCGAAAGTGAGATTCAGAGAGGTTATTTTTCAGCTTAAGAACCAATGCTGACCGCGATGGAAAAGCGTGGCCGCGAAATCTATGGCGCGGCCGCGGATGGATTTTTGCTGAGAGCTTATATCAAGGTTCAGAGACTCTACATTTTTTTGCTTAAGTGAAGAATGCGGTCCACGTCAAAATTACGCGACCGCGGTTGAAAATGCGCGGTCCACAAATTCAAGCTCTACCCAAGACTAATTATGAAGAAACGCGGACCGCGCTCATTATTCCGTGGCCACGAAAGATCAAGCGTGGATGTGGTCAGAATTACACGTACGCAAATTCTCTGCAGGGGCATTTTTGTCCAGAAATTTTAACTTAGTATAAATAGACCTTTTTGACATTTTTAGGTCAAGTGTTGTTAGAGAGAACACGTGAACAATTGATTTTTACCTTTTTGAGTAATTTTAGATTAGATTTATCTTCAATCTTTAGATTTTCATCTTGTATTTGAATATTATGACTTATATTTCATTTTTATCTTTGATTTATGCCATTTTCATGAGTAGCTAAATCCATAGCTAGCGGTTGTGACCCAACCCTAGTGTGGGTATTTGATGGGTCTTGAATTTTAGGGCTTGAATGTGTATGGGTTAGTGATTTTTAGCCTAATTCTTGCTAAAACTATTGAATTAGTGGTTGCAAACACTGATTTATGTCTTTGTGACTTACTCTCCACTTGAGAAAGAGGGACTAAGTCTAGGAAAACTAGGCTAACAAGGAATTGGGGTGAATTCAAGAAATTGATAGCCCCAATTAAAGGGTTAAACCTAGAGATAGTAATACCCAACTTGAGCTAAAATCACTTGAAATTGCATCAATACCCATTTGGACTTGAGAGAGCCAACACTACAACAAAATTGGCCTACGACAACACTTTTTATAGACAACGTTTGTAAAATATTGCCAAAAATAGCTATAGGCACGCTTTTATAAGGGTGGTCTTTATTAAGAGCTTTTGGTAACGGATTTTAGGTAACACTCATAATACGTGCTCTTTGTGTACAAAGACTACACCTTGTAATTGTTGCCTAATGTAAAAAATTTTGAGAACGCTTATCCACATACGAAGCTATGCTTTACTAGCATTACTTTTGGAATTTTTAAAAGCAACACCGTACAATTGTAGTCTAAAATTTTTATGAAATTCACACAAAACTTTCCCACTTAAACTATTCCCTCTAAAATTTCTAACTTAAAACATTCCCTTTAAAATTTCTAACTTAAATTATTCCCTCTAAACTTTTCCATAGATACAAACTCACTCTTGGTCTAGGTGTAGGGCTTGAAACCCACAAAGAAAATTTTTTCTTAACTAGATTTTTCAAAAGAAAGGACAGTCGATGGCACCCAGTCGGTGACGATCTTCAGAAGAAGATCTGATTTACTTCACTCGATTTCTAAAGACAACAAGAAAGGTTCGTCATTCGAGTTTTATTGATTTTTTGAAACTAGTATAGGGTTTATTCAAGTCAGTACTCGATTTATCCAGACATTTTCTGCTTTTATTTGGTATGTTGTTACACCTCCTTTTTACTACCCCGTAAAGGGGTATAAGAGAGTTTCTTCCAATTTAAATGACAATCGAAACAGGATTATTGATATTAAATTCAGAGTTGTCACTTGGGATAATTTATGGTGTCCCAAATCACCGATTTAAAATCCCGAATCGAGGAAGTTTACTCTTATTTATAGTCTTCGAACACAGAAATCCGGGTAAGAAATTCTGTTAACCCAGGAGAAGGTATTAGGCATTCCCGGGTTCCGTGGTTTTAGCACGATCGCTTTGATCATACTTGGATTATTGAATTATTTAACTACTCGTTTTAGAAACTATGTGCATTTGCCTCTTTTAATTGAGAAATTATCTTAAAACAGGTCATGCGCACGTGTACTCATTTGTTTGGCGCGTCAAAAATCATGTCACGCAGACGTGTCCACAATTAATAACGATTTGTTATTATTAAAAAAGTTTAGTCAAAGTTGCGCGAATGCATACCTCGATTTTATTTTTAGGATCGTAATCATGTCATGCGAACGTGTACACAATCACGATGATAGATTAAGTCGCGCCTAAAGCAAGCTACGAATATTTATTTTTAAACTGTAACTATGTCAGGAGAACGTGTACATAATCACAATAATAAATTCAAAACGCGCCTATAGGTTCGCCTACCCGGGTGTGATTGGCCTAAAACATGCTCCTAACGATTAAACAATAAAATAAAATAAAATAATCAATGTGTAGTACTCAAGTCTCAATTCTATTTCTTTTAACTTCCCATTCCACGTCCCAAATCCATTTCCTAATCTTGGCTAATACTTCCCTTTCCAAAGTTTGTCAAACCATGACCCCTTTCTACTTATTTGAAACCATCAATAAATTGTCTTCCTCTCCCTTATCTTAATCAAAGAATATTATTGAGTCAGTTAGAAGAAAGTGTGTAATTTATATGCAATAAATTATATATTTTTTATATCATTTAAAATATAGATATTACTGCCATATAAAATCTTCTCCTCCAATTAAAGGGAATCGGTGGTAGACTGATATGCAAATTTACCTCAACAAGTAGTTATTTAACATTTGTGCCTTAACATGCTATCACCACAATCCTATGCATCAATTTAAGCAATTTTAAACCTCAATAAGCTCCATGAAATCTATTTGTTGTTCAGGTGTTAATCAGGAACGGGTAGGGAACAATTTCAAATCAACGTTCAACTTAGACAGATAATTAATCTCAATTCTCAACATGAGATCAGGTATTGACAAATCTGGAGATCAAACACAATGAGTAAAGAAGACTTATGCATAGATATAGCAAGAACAATTCAGATCTTCATATATATTTCCGATAACAGTCATAAGTAAAGTATCACATACCCAATTGCAGGAAAATGACAACAGAATCAGTCCTAGTGAAGGTCAAGGAAGCTGGACACGGACATACCCGACCTTTAAACCAAGTCGGAACCTTCGAACCTCTAGCGACTCTTTCTATTTAGGCCGGAATAATCGACTTCGAAACGAAATCAAGCAGTTCAACCAAGCAAAACACACAGTCTAGATCGAATCGAACTTTGACGAACCAAAAATTACAGTCTTTTATTTTGTGTGTGTTTTTCTCGTCTATGGCAGCGAGGAAGATGGGTGAGGGAGCGATGGCTGGCGTTGCCTGAGGTGGACAACAATGGAAGTTCTGAGGGGGGGGGGGTCCTCTGATATGTTCAGTGGCTGCAGCTTAAGGGTCTGTGATTTTCGTTCAAGAAGAAGAAGAATGTTCGGGGGGGGGGGGGGGTCGTGTTTTTGTGTTCAGCGGCGGATGATTTTTTAGAGTCTAGGGATCTAGGTTTTTTTTTTGTCGCATCTCATTGAAGAAGATGATTAGGTCTTAGGCATTAGGTCCTTTTCGGCTGATGGGTGTTCTATTTTTTGTATATTTTCGGCTCCTCTAGTCTTAGGTCTAGGGGTCCTTTTATACTTAGGGATTTTTAGAGTTAAAAAAGAAAGATCTCATGGGTCTAATGGGTTTTCGGGCTTTTAAAATTGAAATTGAGTTGGGTTCATGTCTTATTGGGTCTTAATTTTGGGCTAAGAAGACTAAAATATAAAAATATAAAACTTACTCTTAATTAATTAGATCATACTACTAAAATAAAACTAGATATTAAAAGTGAAACTATTTTTCGTATTTTCAAAATTATATAAAGATAAAAATAAGGTACTATTTTTGTATTGAAAGGTACATAAAATAAAATATTTTTTGCAATTTTTATTTTTGTGACGAAATAAAGTAAAAGAGTCAAAATTAGTTGAAATAGCGATATTAGGCTTAAACTAAATATTTATATGCTAAGATATAAAAAATCTTGGGGAGGGTCGAAAATCATATTTCTACATATGTGCATTTAATTGGAGAAATTGCAGTATTTAGTTTTATTTTTGAATGTAGAGTAAATGAAATTTTTTAGGGAATTCTGTGCCTTTCTTCTGAATTTGGGAGAAACACAGGTTGGACGATTTGTAGATCTTTTAATGTATCTGTGTATGAATAGATTTGTTGTGGGTTTCACATAAGAGGTTTGAAATCGTTCTATTAGAATTTGTTATACAACTTTATTGTCTAACATACTTCACCTAAATTTTAATATTTTTGATAACGCATTTGTTTCAATTTCTTTTGTTTCTCTTTTGTTTCTCCTGGATAACAAAGGAAGAGTAGAGATTGCCAATGATATTGAAATGTCCACTTAAATGATAAAAAATTGTGAAACTCACGAATTCAGCTAAACCACATTTCTTTGGTGGAACTTAGCTTGATTGACTTGAATAAAGCTAAAAACTTATGTTTTTAATTGAAGAACTCGAATATTTCAAGACGACACAATTCCGTTTTGAATTTATGTTAGAGATGAGTTTACAAATTTAATGTAGAAATAATTCCGGTGGCATGAACCTGAAGCTTTAAACCGATTTTTTTGTTTTATTTTTTTATAACAGGTATACATCATTAGCCATGGTCTGATGTCACGATCCGGATTTTCTACCCTCGGGAGTTGTGATGACACCTACTAGTGAAAGCTAGGCAAGCCAACCATTTAAAATATTTACCTTTTCCCCATTTAAGTCTTTTTACAATTAATAACCAATAATTGATAAACAACGAAAAATCTAATAAGCGGAAGACGGAAATATAATAAGTTAAGAAAGATGCCAATACTAATCCATAAAACAAACTACCCAAGACTAGTGTCACAATTCCACAGACTGTCTAGGAATACTACAAATAGAAGTCTGAAGATTTATTACAATACTGTCTCTGAAATATGTAAAGAAACAGACTAAAGGATAGGAGGAGACGCCAAGGCCTGTGGACGCCTGCAGGACTACATCGGAATCTCCGACTAGGCTGAAGGCAGCCACCCAAGCTAAGATCCGAATGTTGCTGCTCCAGGATCTGCACACAGTGCAGAATAGTATTAGCACAACCGACCCCATATGCTGATAAGCGCCTAGCCTAACCTCGGCGAAGTAGTGACGAGGCTAGGACCAGACTACCAAACAAACATGTCCAGCTAAAGCATATATACGTAGCAAGTAATAATAAAGGAAACCATCAGTTAAAGATGGGAAGGGGACATGCTGTGGGAGATATCATTTACCAACAGTAACTCAAGAGAACCGCATAAAGAGCAATCCAAAATTCGCAGTAGAAAGAATAAGGAAACAGTAACAAATCAATATCCACTTTTATCCATTTACTATTGTGGCACGCAACCCGATCCAAATTATAAAAATACTGTTACGGCATGCAACCCGATCCATATCATATCACTATTGCGGCGTGCAACCCGATCCAAATATAATATTATTACGGCATACAACCCGATCCAAATATAATATTATTGCGGGGTGAAACCCGATCCCAATATACAATTCAATACCAATCACAAAAGAGTCCCGACCAGGGAACAATAAGGAAACAACAATATCCCGACAAGATAAGCGACAATAAGAAGTAAATACGTCTTGACAAGGGAATAAGCTATAACCAAACTGGTTCCAACATTTAACTTCACAAAAAGGAACCTCATCTAGCACCAATACTCAACCATAAGAAATTTCCACGAGATTAATCATAATTCTTGCCCAACACAGAGAATCAACAACTTAAGCATTTGTAGTACTTATTAGGGACACAACGACTTCAATTTAAGACTCACGGGCATGCTTAACACCAACGTATAGATACTCGTCACCATGCCTATACGTCCTACTCAACAAATAACACATAGCAAATATGACACAACTCCTAATCCCTCAAGCTAAGGTTAGACCAAACACTTACCTCGATGCCACGAACACAACTCAAGCCTCAACTATCACTTTACCTCTTGATTTCACCACCAATTCGCTCGTATCTAGCCATAAGTTACTTAACTATATCAATAAATGCTACATGAATCAATTCTAATGCGTGAAAATAAGTTTTTCAATGTTTTCCCCAAAAATCCAAAAATCGACCCTGGACCCACATGGTCAAAACCCTAGGTTCGAACCAAAACCCGATTACCCATACCCCCACGAACCCAAATATATGATTTGTTTTAAAATCGGACCTCAAATCGAGGTCCAAATCCCCAAAATTTGAAAAACCTAGGTTCTACCCAAAACACCCAATTTTCCCCATGAAAACCTTTGATTTGAGTTGAATCATGAGAAAAGGCGTTAAAGTTTAATAAAAACAAGTTAGAAATGACTTACAATCGATTTGGAAGATTACTGTCTTTGGTTTTGAAAGGGTTTGAAAAATGGTTGAAATGCGTTTAAGTTATGAATATACAGGTTGCAAGCTTCGCAATTGCGAACCACTCAGACTGCTACTCTCGCATTTGCGACTGATGTTCGCATTTGCAAACTCGCTTTTGCGATGAAATTGTCTCATTTGCGACACTGAAGGAGTCCAGGCCACTTTGCAATTGCGATTGGCCTTTCGCAATTGCGACATCACTTTTGCGATGAATGCGTCGCATTTGCGACCCCAAGGCAGACCAGGTCTTTTCGTATTTATGGTGATTTTCTCGCATTTGCGAGCCAGGTGCGAAGCCTGCAGACCTGCAACATGCCAGCTAAAGGACCTGCAACATCCTAAGTTAAAATTCCACTATGAGGCCTATCCAAAACTCACCGTAGCCCTCGGGGATCCAAACCAAACATGCACATCAACCTAAAAACATCATACAGACTTGATCATGCAATCAAATCCTCAAAATAACATCAATAACTATGAATTTACCACCAAAATCAAAGGAAATTTCATGAACTTTCAAAGTTTTAAATTTTTCAACTACGGTTCCGAATCACATCATTTCAAGTCCATTTCTTACCAAATTTTACACGCTAAACTTAAATCATATATAAGACCTGTACCGGGCTCCGGAACCAAAATACGGGCTCAATACCATCAACTTCCAAGCATTTTTCATTTCCAATAACTCATATATATTTCAGAAAATAATTTTCTTTAAAAATTTATTTCTCGGGTTTGGGACCTCGAAATTTGATTCTGGGCATACGACCAAGTCCCTATTTTCCTACGAACCCTCCGGGACCATAAAATTATGGGCCCGGGTACGTTTACCCAAAATAGTGATCAAAGTCAACTTAAATTTTAAAGGCACTTTTTATCATTTTTCACAGACTTTCACATAATGGCTTTCCGGCTACACGCTCGGACTGCACACACAAATCGAGGTGAGACAGAAAGAGGTCTTTAAGGCCTCAGAACACATAATTTATTTCTAAAATAAGTGATGACCTTTTGGGTCATCACATTCTCCACCTTTAAAACAATCGTTCGTTCTTGAATGGACATAAGAAGGAAGTACTTGAGTCGGGGAAAAGATGGGGATAGCGGCTCCGCATATCGTACTTGGACTACCAGGTCGATGCCTCAGCAGGCTGACCTCTCCACTGGACACGAACAAAAGGAAAACTCTTCAATCTCAACTGACGAACCTGCCGATCTAGAATACCTACCGGCTCCTCCTCATAGGACAAGTCCTTGTCCAACTGGACAATGTTGAAATCTAACACATGTGATGGATCTCCGTGATACTTCCGAAGCATGGACACATGAAACACTGGATGCACGGCTGATAATCTCGGCGACAACGCAAGTCTGTAAGCCACCTCTCCCACTCGATCAAGAATCTCAAACGAGCCAATGAACCTAGGTCTAAGCTTGTCCTTTTTTCCAAATCTCATCACGCCCTTCATAGGTGACACCCGAAGCAATATCCGCTCACCGACCATGAAGGCCAAATCACGAACCTTACGGTCGCCATAACTCTTTTTCCTAGACTGAGATGTACAAAGCCTATCCTGAATAATCCTGACCTTGTCATCCTGTACTAGATCCGTACCCAACAACCGAGCCTCTCCCAGCTCGAACCATCTAACCGGCGACCGACACCGCCTACTATATAAAGCTTCATAAGGAGCCATATGGATACTCGACTGGTAGTTGTTGTTGTAGGCAAACTCTGTTAAAGGCAAAAACTGATCTCAAGAGCCTTCGAAGTCAATGACACAAGCTCGGAGCATATCCTCCAAATCTGAATAGTCCGCTCGGACTGCCCGTCCGTCTGAGGATGAAACGTTGTGCTCAACTCAACCCGTGTGCCCAACTCTAGTTGAACTTCTCTCCAAAAATGCGAGGTAAACTACATACCTCCATCCGAAATGATAGACACGGGCACACCATGAAGACGAACAATCTCTCGGATATAGATCTCAGCTAACCTCTCGGAAGAATAGGAGACTGCTACCGGAATGAAATGTGTTGACTTGGCCAGCCTATCAACAATAACCCACACTGCATCGAACTTCTTCTGAGTCCGTGGGAGTCCAACAATTAAGTCCATAGTGATACGCTCCCACTTCCACTCAAGAATCTCAATCTTCTGGAACAAACCACCAGGCCTCTGATGCTCGTACTTAACCTGTTGACAGTTCAAACACCAAGCCACATATGCAACAATGTCCTTCTTTATTCTCCTCCACTAATAATGTTGCCGCAAATCCTGATACATCTTAGCGGCGCCCGAATGAATAGAGTACCGGGAACTATGGGCCTCCTCTAAAATCAACTCCCGGAGCCATGCACATTAGGCACACAAATGCAGTCTCAAAATTCCATCATCTCATAAGGTCACCTGCTTGGCACCTCCGTGCTGCACCTTGTCGCTAAGGACACACAAATGAGGATCATCATTACTGCCGATTTCGGACACGCTCCAATAATGAAGAACGAGCGATTGTGCAAGCTAACCCACGGCTGGGCTCAGAAACATCCAACCTTACGAACTGAGTGGCCAAAGCCCGAACATCCAAAGCAAGCGGTCTCTCCCCGATCAGAATATACATAAGACTGCCCATACTGGCTGACTTCCTACTCAAAGCATTGACCACCACATTGGCCTTTCCCGGATGATATAATATGGTGATATCATAGTCTTTTAATAGCTCCAACCACCTTCTCTACCTCAAATTTAGCTCCTTCTGTTTGAACAAATACTGAAGACTCTTGTGATCTATGAACACCTCATATGCCACGCCATATAGATAATGCCTCCAAATCTTCAACGTGTGAACAATGGATGCTAACTCCAAATCATGAACCGGATAGTTCTTCTCATGAATCTTCAACTGCCGCGAAGCATAGGCAGTGACCTTGCCATCCTGCATCAACACTGCACCAAGTTCAATACGAGATGCATAACAATAAACTGTATATGGCCCTAAACCTGTGGGCAAAACCAACACTGGCACCATAGTCAAAACTGTCTTGAGCTTCTGAAATCTCGCCTCACACTCATCCGACCACCTGAACTGGGCACCCTTCTGGGTCAACCTGGTCATCGGGGTTGCAATAGACGAAAATCCCTCCACAAACCGAAAATAGTAGCCTGCCAAACCCAAGAAACTCTGGATCTCTGTAGCTGATGTTGGTCTAGGACAGTTCTTGACTGCCTCTATCTTCTTCGGATCTACCTGAATACCCTTTGCTGATATAATATAACCCAAAAATGCAACTGAACTCAACCAGAACTCACACTTCGAAAACTTCGCATACAACTGACTATCTCTCAAAGTGTGGAGGACCACTCCTAGATGCTGCTCATGCTCCTCCTGGCTGCGGGAATAGATCAAAATATCATCAATGAAGACTATTATGAATGAATCCAAGTAAGGCCTGAACACTCGGTTCATCAAATCCATAAAAGCTGCTGGGGCATTTGTCAACCCGAATGACATCACCAAGAACTCATAATGCCCGTACCGAGTGCGAAAAGTTGTCTTAGAGACATTAGATGCCCTAATCTTCAACTGATAGTAGCCAGATCTCAAGTCAATCTTCGAAAATACCTTGGCACCCTGAAGCTGATCAAACAAGTCATCAATCCTCGGAAATGGATACTTATTCTTGATTGTAACCTTGTTCAACTACTGGTAATCTATACACATTCGCATCGATCCGTCCTTCTTCTTAACAAATAATACCGATGCACCCCAAGAGGAAACATTAGGTCTAATGAAACCTTTTTCAAGCAAGTTTTGCAACTGCTCCTTTAACTCTTTCAACTCAGGCGGGACCATACGATAAGACAGAATAGAAATGGGCTGAGTGCCCGGAGCCAAATCAATGCAAAAGTCAATATCCCTGTTGGGTGGCATGCCCGGAAGGTCTGAAAGAAATACCTCAGGAAACTCACGAACAATAGGCATAGAATCAACAAAAGGAACTTTGGCACTAGAATTACGAATATATGCCAAATATGCCAAACACCCCTTCTCGACCATACGCCGAGCCTTCATATATGAGATAACACTACGGGTAGAATGACTAGCAGTCCCTCTCCACTCTAAACGAGGCAAACCCGGCAATGCTAAGGTCACAGTCTTGGCATGACAATCCAAGATAGCATGGTAAGGTGATAACCAATCCATCCCCAATATGACATCAAAATCAACCATGTCTAGAAGTAACAAATCTACACGAGTCTCAAGACCCCCAATCACAACTATACACAAACGATGGACTCGATCTACCATAATAGAATTACCCACCGGTGTAGACACATATATACATAAGCACTCAAAGAATCACTAGGCATGACCAGATATGGTGCAAAATAAGATGACACATAGGAGTATGTAGATCTTGGATCAAATAAAACCGAAGCATCTCTACTACAAACCAGAATAGTACTTGTGATAACTACATCGGAAGCCTCAACCTCAGGTCTGGCTGGAAGAGCATAACATCGAGGACGGGCCCCTCCACCCTGAACTACATCCCTAAGATGGCCTGCTGCTGGCTGGCCTCTACCTCTAGCTGCATGACCTCCACCTCTAATACCTCCACCTCCACCTCTAGCACCTCTACCCCCACCCCTAGTTGGCGGAGCAGGTGGTAGAACACCTAGTGCCTGAACCATGGCACGGTGGAATACCTAGCGCCTGAACCATGGCACGGGAACCCTGCTATTGCGACTAAATACCCACTAATCTCGGACAAGCCCTCCGTATATGACCATACTTTCCGCACTAAAAGCATCCACATGAGTGCTGCGGTTGAGGAAACTGAGACTGACCCTGGCAACCTGAATGACCACCCCGAAAACTCTGGAGCGGCGGTTCACTAATAAGAGCTGGTGGTGCACTATAGGCCTACTGATCAAAATACTGCATCGGCTATCTGAAGTTCCGTGAGAAACTTGAAGTGATGATTGGAAGGGCCTGGGAAGATGGCCTCTACCATATGAATCTCAGCCTCCAGACGAGGCGCCACTGAATCTACCTGAATGACGAGGTCTCTTGTCAGACCCCTGGCCACCCCCCTATAATAGAACCATCTCAATTCTCCTGGCCACATTGGCCGCCTCCTAAAAAGAAATCTCACTCCCCATCTCCTTAACCATCTGAAGTCGAATAGGCTGAATGAGTCCCTCAATGAACCTCCTCACATTCTCCCTCTCGGTGGGGAGTATGATAAGAGTATGACGGGCCAAGTCAATGAACCTGGTCTCGTACTGAGTGACAGTCATAGAACCCTACTGGAGACGCTCAAACTGCCTCTAATAGATCTCTCTCTGAGTGATTGGAGAAACTTCTCTAGAAATAGCTGAGTAAACTGCTCCCAAGTGAAAGCTGATGATCCGGCTGGTCTAGCCAAGCAATAATCCATCCACCAAGTCTTGGCGGATCCAGATAAGCGAAAAGTAGCAAAGTCGACCTCATTGGTCTCCACTATCCCCATGTTCCTGAGAACCTCATGACAGTAGTCTAGATAATCCTGGGGATCCTCAGAAGATGCACCACTGGACGTAGTAATGAAGATCTTGGTGAACCTATCCAACCTCCACAAAGCATTGACAAACATAGCTGCTCCATTACCGGTCTGAGATACCACACCTGGCTGAACTGCTCCAACTGGCTGAGCTACTAGAGTCTGAAACTAGGGATCCATGTGCTCCGGAGTGCGAGTAGCAGGAGTTTGGGCTCCTCCTCCAGCCTGAGAGATGTCTAGTGCTATAGGAAGCAAGCCTACCCGGATTCAGACGTCTCCGTATCGATCCCTCAGACTCTACTTAGGTTGTCTGTGAATTGTGAGACCCATGTAACCTAGAGCTCTGATACCAACTTGTCACAACCCGGATTTTCCACCCTCGGGAGTCGTGATGGAGTCTACTAGTGAAAGATAGACAAACCAACCATTTGAAATATTTACCTTTTTCCCATTTTAGTCCTTTTACAATTAATAAACAACAATTGATAAACAACAAAAAATCTAATAAGTGGAAGATGGAAAATAAGTTAAGAAAGATGCCAATACCAATCCATAAAACAAACTACCCAAGATTGGTGTCATAATTCCACAGACTGTCTAGGAATACTACAAATAGATGTCTGAAGATTTATTACAATACTGTCTCTGAAATATGTAAAGAAACAGACTAAAGGATAGGAGGACACACCAAGGACTGCGGATGCCTGCAGGACTACCTCGGAATCTCCGACTGGACTGAAGGCAGCCACCCAAGCTAAGGTCTGAATGCTGCTTCTCCGGGATCTGTACATAGTGCAGAGTGTAGTATCAGCACAACCGACCCCATGTGCTGGTAAGTACCTAGCCTAACCTTGGCGAAGTAGTGACGAGGCTAGGACCAGACTACCAAACAAACCTGTGCAGTTAAAGCATATATACGTAGCAAGTAATAATAAAGGAAATTAGCAGTTAAAGATGGGAAGGGGACATGTTGTGGGGGATATCATTTACCAATAGTAACTCAGGAGAAACGCATAAAGAACAATCTAAAATTCATAGCAGAAAGAATTAGGAAACAGTAGCAAATCAATATCCACTTTTATCCATTTACTGTTGCAGCGCGCAACCCGATCCAAATCATAAAAACACTGTTGCGGTGTGCAACCCGATCCATATCATATATCACTATTATGACGTGCAACCCGATCCAAATATAATATTATTGCGGTGTGCAACCCGATCCAAATATAATATTATTGCGACGTGCAACCCGATCCAAATATAATATTGTTGCGGCGTGCAACCCGATCCCAATATACAATTCAACATCAATCACAAAAGAGTCCCGGCAAGGGAACAATAAGGAAACAACAATATCCCGATAATGTAAGTGACAGTAAGAAGTAAATACGTCCCGGCAAGGGAATCGGCTATAACCAAACTCGTTCCAACATTTAACTTCACAAAAAGGAACCTCATCTAGCACCAATACTAAACCATAAGAAATTTTGACGAGATTAATCATAATTCTTGCCCAACACAAAGAATCAACAACTTAAGCATTTGTAGTACTTATTAGGGACACAACTACTTCAATTTAAGACTCATAGGCATGCTTGACACCAACATATAGATACTCGTCACCATGCCTATACGTCGTATTCAACAAATATCACATAGCAAATAGGACACAACTCCTAATCCCTCAAGCTAATGTTAAACTAAACACTTACCTCAATGCCATGAACACAATTCAAGCCTCAACTATCGCTTTACCTCTTGATTCTACCACTAATTCGCTCGTATCTAGCCACAAGTTATTTAACTATATCAATAAATGCTACGTGAATCAATTCTAATACGTGAAAATAAGTTTTTCAATGTTTTCCCCAGAAAGTCAAAAATCGATCCCTGCCCCACATGGTCAAAACCCGAGGTTCGAACCAAAACTCGATTACCCATTCCCCCACGAACCCAAATATATAATTTATTTTGAAATCGGACCTCATATCGAGGTCCAAATCCCAAAAATTTTAAAAACCTAGGTTCTACCCAAAACACCCAATTTTCCTCATGAAAACCTTTGATTTTGAGTTGAAATCATGAGAAAAGATGTTAAAGTTTATTAAAAAAAAAAGTTAGAAATGACCTACAATCGATTTGGAAGAGTAAATGTCTTTGAAAAATCGCCCAAGAGTGTTTTGGTTTTGAAAGGGTTGAAAAATGGTTGAAATGCGTCTAAGTTATGAATTTACAGGTTGCAGGTGTCGCAATTCGCGATTACGAACAGGATTCGCGATTGCGAACCCCTCAGACTGCTACTCTCGCATTTGCGACTGATGTTCGCATTTACAAACTCGATTTTGCGATGAAATTGTCGCATTTGCGACACTAAAGGAGTCCAGGCCACTTCGTAATTGCGATTGGCCTTTCGCAATTGCGACATCGTTTTTGCGATGAATGCGTCGCATTTGCGACCCCAAGGCAGACCAGGTTTTTTCGTATTTGCGGCAATTTTCTCGCATTTGCGAGTCAGGCTTCGCAAATGCGAAGCCTGCAAACCTGCAACATACCAGCTAAAAAACGTGCAACATCCTAAGTTAAAATTCCACTCCGTGGCCTATCCAAAACTCACTCGGGCCCTCGGGGCTCCAAACCAAACATGCACACTAACCTAAAAACATCATACGGACTTGCTCATGCAATCAAATCCTCAAAATAACATCAATAACTATGAATTTTCCACCAAAATCAAAGGAAATTTCATGAACTTTCAAAGTTTCAAAATTTTCAACTACGGTTCCGAATCACGTCATTTCAAGTCCGTTTCTTACCAAATTTTACAGGCTCAACTTAAATCATATATAAGACCTATATCGGGCCCTGGAACTAAAATATGGACCCGATACCATCAATTTCCAAACATTTTTCATTTCCAAAAACTCATATATATTCCAGAAAATAATTTTTTTAAAAAGTTTATTTCTCGGGCTTGGAACCTCGGAATTTGATTCCGGACATACGCCCAAGTCCCATATTTTTCTACAGACCCTCCGGGACTGCCAAATCATGGGTCCGAGTGCGTTTACCCAAAATATTGACCGAAGTCAACTTAAATTCATTTTAAAGGCACTTTTTATCATTTTTCACAGACTTTCACATAATGGCTTTCCGGCTACACGTCCGGACTGCACACGCAAATCGAGGTGAGACATAAAGAGATTTTTAAGGCCTCGAAACACAGAATTTATTTCTAAAACAAGTGATAACCTTTTGGGTTATCACATTTGACCAAGAAGTACAGAGATGTTTAGACAATAAGCATACCATCCAGGTATAAAAATTAAACATGTAACTACATTGTGTTTTTACAATTCTTAAAAAAAGAAAGAGAAACTACAGTATATTAGTATTATAGATGATTAATCTCTTTGTCTTGTTGGTCTCATACAAGTAATCTTATTTCCTTTGTTTGCACTATTTTCTTTGTCTGTAGTATAGTCTTGTTTTGCTTTGTTGAGCTATGCTCTGGCTAGTTTAGTATCTCGTAAAAATTTATATAATCTTGTCCTTATTTAATAGCATTGTGAGAGAAGGTATAACATATATTTAACTTTGTGGTCTAAGAGTAGTGTGTTTCTTCCCCACCACTATGTCAAAAATTGTTATCTTAATTTGTTAGGGACATGATGAAAAACAGTTTTGTTGCTCGTTGTGTTCGCTTTTCATTTGTCATTTTCTGTTTATTTCAATCATGTTAAGATCTTTGTAACTTTTTATTTATCATGTTTTGTCTTAACTTTGTGGTCTAAGAGTAGTGTGTTTCAATCATGCTTGATGCTTTTTGAGGATGATTTCTCGATTAAATATCCCTTTGACTGTTAAGGTAATAGAAATACACTGTCTGTTGATAAAGGATGTGCAGAACTACTTAAAGCACAGAACGGTAGATGCCATTGACACGGAATCCTGTGTGCTTCTCTCTTTTCTCTTTCTCCATAAGCAATGAAATGCATCCAATAATGTTTCTAACTAAACATTTGTCATTATTCATTTCTTTTATAAGTGTTTTGTTAGGTGAAGAATGGTGACCTCGACATCAAATGTGCAAAATAGATTTCCCCGTCCAATATATCGTTGTTGTTTAGGCCAATCTTTTACTGCTTTGGAAACACTTAACCTTATCATTTTCGTACTCTTCCAAGGTGCAATGGGTGCCCCAATAATTAGTGCTTTCATGTATTTGAATCCCTCCAACTTTATAGTATTCATCTGACATTATATATTTGGAGTTGACATAGAAATATAATTTTTTTACATTATTAGCAGTTTATAACTGTTCAGTTTTGGATTGTTGAGTTTTTGTTTAAGATGAAATAGTCTTAAAATGAGAGTAAATGGGAAATGAGATTTGGATTTGGATTCGGATTTGATCAAATGATCGATCGATTGATTAATTATTTGGACTAAATTTATTTGTTAATAGTGAATATTAACGTGATATAATCCGTGTTTGTAACGGGTGTTTTCCAATCCGTGTATTGTGTTGCACCAAGAAAGCAACAAGATGCCTAGTGCACCTCCCACCGTGGCCAAGTGCTCCTCCCACCAAGCAAGTGTTCATTCCACCATGTAAGTGCTTCCTCCATGATATCCTAATGCTTGTTCCACCATGGAGGAGACGGATTTCTCTCACATGGCTGCTATAAATAGAGCAGAAGTTGTAGAGAAAGAAGAACACACCGGAAAAAAACACTCGAAACACTCAGTATACAATTGATATACACTCTGTATATAATTGATATACGCTATGTATACACTCAAACTACACTCTGTATACACTGTGTATACACTGGAAAAACAAATTGCAATCTGATATCCTCTTCAGTAAGAATTCAACATCGGCTATACATTACATTCCTTCCTCTCAGAATTTCCATTCGACTTCTGAGTTCTCCTCCCTTGTTCTGTCTTGTTTTAAAACTACAAACAAAGCAACTGTAAGTGTGATTTGCTGCCGAACTTTGCGTTCGCGGAAATACTGGGGTTTGAAGTACCGCTACACCAGTGTGTAATTCGTTCTATCCTGGGAGGAAATAATCCATAACCTTGGGTACTAGGAGGGGATTAAATTCCTTAAGGAAACACTGTGAATTCAGTGGGCTCGAATTAATTTTTGTTTCAGTTATGTCATTTATATTTACGTATGTTACTGTTGTAGGTAGCTGATAAAGATGATAATATATATCTAAGAGTGGAAAAGTTAAAACTTGATCTTCCATCATTCCATATTTATACTAGATAAGAAGTACTATACAGGAAACAACAACAACAAGCTTAAGGAATTTAATAATTTTAATGTATTTGTGTTACTTTTATTATTCTGGAAACTTAAAACCTTTGTTTACTCCCATTTGGAGAGTAAAGCCTTCGTGGCGTTTTGTTGGAGATTAAAATCTACGTGATTTTTCACTCCAGTTTTAAACGTTTATTAAACGTTTGTTTGTGTCATTTTTACAGTAAAAATGGCGAATGACGGAAATCAAGCTATTCCGATGATGACTGTCAACGCATCGACAAGTCGAACTCCGGCGTTGGCACCGGTAGAGAAACCCAAAAAATTTTCCAGGATGGATTTCAAGCGCTGACAGCAAAAGATGTTCTTCTACTTGACTACGTTATGTCTACAGAAGTTCATCAAGGAAGATGTTCCTGATCTTCCAGATGAAACTCCAGAGAATGATAGCTTTCTCGTGATTGAGGCGTGGAAGCATTCTGACTTCTTGTGCAAGAATTATATTCTTAGCGGACTGGAGGATAATCTGTATAATGTATATAGTGGCGTGGAGACGTCAAAAGAATTGTGGAATGCGCTTGAAAAGAAATACAAAACTGAAGATGCCGGGATGAAAAAATTCGTCGCTGCAAAAAATTTGGACTACAAAATGGTAGATAACAAGTCTGTTATTACCCAAGTCCAGGAGTTACAAGTGATTATTCATGATCTACTTGTTGAAGGTCTTGTCATCAATGAGGCATTCCAAGTAGCATCAATAATTGAGAAGTTGCCTCCATTGTGGAAGGATTTTAAAAATTATTTGAAACATAAACGAAAGGAGATATCCCTTGAAGATCTCATTCTTCGATTGAGAATCGAAGAGGACAATAAAGCTGCTGAAAGGAGAGGCCGTGGAAATTCAACAATAATGGGAGCAAATATAGTTGAAGATAACAAAAAGAGAAAGAAGGCTTCTGGTCCGAAATACAACCCAAGCAAGAAGCAGTTCAGTGGAAACTGCTACAACTGTGGGAAAACCGAACACAAATCTATAGAGTGTCGTGCTCGGAAGAAAGACAAGTAAAGGGGTCAAGCAAACATGGTAGAAAAGCATGATGATTTTGATGACTTGTGCGTCATGCTTTCTGAATGCAACCTGGTAGGAAACCCAAAGGAGTGGTGGATTGATTCTGGAGCCACTCGCCATGTTTGTTCTGTGAGGGAAGCATTTTCTACATATGCTTCTGCTGGACCCGAAGAGACGCTCTCTATGGGAAATTCTGCTACATCAAACATTGAAGGATACAATAAGATATTTCTCAAGATGACTTCTGGCAAGGTCATGACGTTGAACAACGTCCTTCATGTTCCCGAGATTAGGAAGAACTTAGTCACTACTGGACTTCTTGTAAATCACAGTTTCAAGTGCGTTTTTGTATCTGATAAGGTAGTGATTAGTAAGAATGAAATGTTTGTAGGAAAAGGTTACCTTACTGAGGGCCTTTTCAAGCTGAATGTAATAGTTGTTGAAACTAATAATAAAACTTCAGCTTCTTCTTACTTACTTGAGTCAAATGATTTATGGCATGTACGTTTGGGTCATGTCAATTATAAAACCTTGCGAAAAATGATTAATTTGGAAGTATTGCCTAAGTTTGAATGCGAAAAATCAAAATGTCAAATATGTGTGGAATCTAAGTATGTTAAACATCCTTATAAGTCGGTTGAAAGGAATTCAAATCCTTTAGACTTAATTCACACAGATATTTGTGACATGAAGTCAATACCATCTCGCGGTGGAAAGAAGTATTTCATAATTTTATTGACGATAGTACTCGATATTGCTATGTTTACTTACTTAATAGTAAAGATGAAGCAATAGACGCATTCAAGCAATACAAAAATAAAGTTGAAACGCAACTTAACAAGAAAATCAAAATGATAAGAAGTGATAGGGGTGGTAAATATGAATCTCCTTTTGAACAAATATGTTTAGAATATGGAATTATTCATCAAACAACAGCCCCTTACACGCCCCAATCCAATGGGATTGCGGAAAGAAAGAATCGTTCATTAAAGGAGATGATGAACGCATTGTTGATAAGTTCTGGTTTGCCACAGAACATGTGGGGGGAAGCCGTTCTTACGGCCAGCCGAATACTAAATCGAGTACCCCATTGCAAAACACAATCCATTCCACATGAAAAATGGAAAGGAAGGAAGCCCAACTTGAATTATTTTAAAGTGTGGGGGTGTTTGGCAAAAGTGCAAGTTCCTAAACCCAAAAGGGTAAAAATAGGACCAAAAATAGTTGATTGTGTTTTTACAGGATGTGCGACCAATAGTAAAGCATATCGATTTCTGGTTCATAAATCAGAAAATCTCGACATTCATAATAATACGGTTATAGAATCAGATAATGTTGAGTTCTTTGAAAATATATATCCGTATAAAAAGGAATGCGAGTCGATTGGTAAAGGATCTAAATGACCTCGGGAAGAAACAAAAGAAAGTACATTTAATCAGGGGGATCCAAGACGTAGTAAACGTCAAAGAACGTCTACTTCGTTTGGACCAGATTTTGTGACTTTCTTATTGGAAAATGAGCCTCAAACATTTAAAGAAGCTATGTCTTCTTCGGAATCATTGTTCTGGAAAGAGGCACTCAATAGTGAAATAGAATCCATATTGAACAACCATACATGAGAATTGGTTGATCTTCCTCCTGGAAATAAACCTTTGGGTTCTGAATGGATTTTTAAGAAAAAAATGAAAGATGATGGCACTATTGATAAATTTAAGGTAAGACTTGTTGTCAAAGGGTATAGACAACGAGAAGGTCTTGACTACTTTGATACATACTCCCCAGTTACAAGGATTACGTCCATACAGATGTTAGTAGCATTAGCTGCAGTGTATGGTCTTGAAATTCATCAAATGGATGTTAAAACAGCCTTCTTAAATGGAGAGTTGGAGGAAGAAATTTACATGGAACAACCTGAAGGGTTTGTGGTTCCAGGTAAATAAAATAAGGTATGTAGACTTGTTAAGTCCCTTTACGGACTAAAACAAGCACCCAAACAATGGAATGGAAATTTGACCAAGCAATGTTGTCAAATGGTTTTAAGATAAATGAATGTGATAAATGTGTGTACATTAAAAATGTTCCAAATCACATAGTCATTGTTTGCCTATATGTGGATGATATGCTGATAATGAGTAATAACATTGCCAACATAAATGCTACTAAGTGTATGCTAACTAACAAGTTTGATATGAAGGACTTGGGAATTGCGGATTTAATTCTGGGGATTAAGATCCAAAAGACTCCTCAAGGTCTGGCATTGTCACAATCTCATTATATTAAGACAGTACTTGAAAAATTCAAGCACTTGGGCTTTAAAGTTGCAAAGACTTCAATTGACGTAAATCTTGCACTAGCAAAGAATAAAGGCCAAAGCATATCACAATTGGATTATGCTCGTGTGTTGGGATGCTTAATGTACATCATGAATTGTACACGACCAGATATAGCTTGTGCTATAAGTAAACTAAGTCGATACACGAGCAATCTAGTTCAATCTCATTGGATGGCAATGAAACGAGTTTTGGGATACTTAGAACATACCCAAAACTTTGATTTGCACTACAGTAAATATCCTGCGGTGATTGAAGGATATTGTGATGCAAATTGGATCACCGGTTCAACTGATTCGAAGTCCACAAGTGGATATGTATTCACTATTGGTGGAGGAGCGGTATCTTGGAAGTCGTCCAAACAAACATGTATTGCCCGCTCTACAATAGAGGCTAAGTTCATAGCCTTAGATAAAGCTGGTGAAGAAGCTGAATGGCTCCGGAATTTCTTGGAAGACATTCCATTTTGGCCCAAACCGTTGGCACCAATATGCATACACTGTGATAGCCAAGCGACAATTGGAAGGGCTGGGAGCGTTATGTATAACGGTAAATCTCGTCATATACGACGAAGACATAAAATCGTTAGGCAACTTCTCTCTAGAGGAATTATCACGATTGACTATGTAAAGTCAAGTGATAATGTGTTGGATCCACTTACAAAAGGCCTAACTAGAGAGGTAGTTGAGAAATCATCGAGGGGAATGGGACTATGGCCGAGAACAAGTCATTATGGCGGTAACTCTACCTACAAGACTGGAGATCCTAAGATCTAGGTTCAAGGAGATCAAACAAAGTCATTAATGACGGTTCAACATTGTCAACAAAATTTTTTAGTCCATTCTCGTGATGAGACAATGTTCAGTACCAAGGATAAAGCATTAAGGTTTTTTAATGATTTCTAAATTTGATACATGGTATATCAAATAGTGTATCTACGGGATGACACGTTTAGGAATCACCTATGTAAGTGTGAAGTGTTAGCCGCTTCAAGGAGAATTTTTCAAGGCCAATTCTCTACGCACTTATGAAACCAGGCAGTGTTCATGGCTGAAACAAACACAACAATGAGAACCAAAGACGGTTAAGGGATTGATTGTGTGACTTATGGTTGTCTAGGTATACACTAAAGTTCGATGGTTCAAAGATATCAAATCTACCGATTGACCGAGTATATCCGACATAAGTTCACTACGGAAAGTTCAAAGGGAAACCTACTTATCCAGATACAATTAATTTTTGCTTGCAAATCACACAAGTTTTTCATGCATACTTCCGTGATATAGTCATTCCCCATTCATGTGGGGGATTATTGAGTTTTGGATTGTTGAGTTTTTGTTTAAGATGAAATAGTCTTAAAATGAGAGTGAATGGGAAATGTGATTTGGATTTGGATCTGGATTCGGATTTGATCAAATGATCGATCGATTGATTAATTATTTGGACCAAATTTATTTGTTAATAGTGAATATTAACGTGATATAATCCGTGTCTGTAACGGATGTTTTCCAATCCGTGTATGTGTTGCACCAAGAAAGCAACAAGATGCCTAGTGCACCTCCCACCATGGCCAAGTGCTCCTCCCACCAAGCAAGTGTTCATTCCACCATGTAAGTGCTTCCTCCATGATATCCTAATGCTTGTTCCACCATGGAGGGGTGGATTTCTCTCACATGACTGCTATAAATAGAGCAGAAGTTGTAGAGAAAGAAGAACACACCGGAAAAAAACACTCGAAACACTCAGTATACAATTTATATACACTCTGTATATAATTGATATACGCTCTGTATACATTCAAACGACACTCTGTATACATACACTGGAAAAACGAATTGCAATATGATATCCCCTTCAGTAAGAATTCAACATCGGCTATACATTGCATTCCTTCCTCTCAGAATTTTCATTCGACTTCTGAGTTCTCCTCCCTTGTTCTGTCTTGTTTTAAAACTACAAACAAAGCAACTGTAAGTGTGATTTGCTGCCGAATTTTGCGTTCGCTGAAATACTGGGGTTTGAAGTACCGCTACACCAGTGTATAATTCGTTCTATCCTGGGAGGAAATAATCCATAACCTTGGGTACTAGGAGGGGATTAAATTCCTTAAGGAAACACTGTGAATTCAGTGGGCTCGAATTAATTTTTGTTTCAGTTATATCATTTATATTTACGTATGTTACTGCTGTAGGTAGCTGATAAAGAGGATAATATATATCTAAGAGTGAAAAAGTTAAAACTTGATCTTCCATCATTCCATATTTATACTAGATAAAAAGTACTATACAAGAAACAACAACAATAACAACTAATGCATCTTTGTTTGTCCCAATTGTAGGCATGGGAAGGTAAAGCTATTGATGAGAACGAATAAGATACAAGTGAAAAACTCAAGGTCCAGAAACATTCAAAGTTTTTGTTGGTTTAAACGAGGAAAGCTTACATGCGGCTTAAATTAATATGGAGGTCAAGCTTCCAAAAATGGATCACTTTCAAAATTAGATGATGCGAATGGACTTAAACCAGTGATGTATCAGAAAAATTACATGTAGCTAAGTGGATTGCAAATGAGGTTTCTAATAAATGCTAGCTTTAGTTGTTTGATGTGTTTAAAGTATTATCATGATACATATATATTCATTTTTTTATATTCATTGCTAGGACGCACCTTTAAAAAATTTGTTCTAATTTAGAAATATGGTGTATGTTTGTGTGTCTATTTTTTGATATATATATATATATATTTGGAAGTTCATAACAAGTGTACACATGAATCGTTTTTTGGTTATTCGTTACTTGATGCAGTGCTTGAGATATTTATACTTTAAAAATGATCACAAAATATATGATAATAAATATATATGTTTGGTAATAAATATGATTACCAAATATATTTAAAAAATTAATTTTATATGAAAGATAGTACTTTACAAGGGTTCCTGCAGATGCCACGTATGAAAAGTGTGGCCTATAAGGTACCAAAGGCCACACTTTGCTCTAGTGTTTTTGCTCAACTAGTTTAGTTGGGATTGATCCCACCTTTGAAAGAGTTGTTTTGTTCAGAAATCGAATCATCATGCACTTTAGGCCTTTCTGAAAAGCGAATCTTGCCCATAGCTTTCTGTAACTCAGCGTTGTACCCGAAATATTGGACTAGACTATTCCTTATGTAGATGTAGTGGATAAGCTCTTCGTGTTGAGGCCGGGGAGGATCGATACACTTCGTTGTCCATCCCGATCGTTTTTTCAATTGTTTTAGCGATTATGATAGAGGACCGGTCCTACCCCAGCTTATTAGGATATGAACTTCCTTTTTGTTTGAATAACCCATTTTCATTATCTTTAATAAGTAAAGTAGGATCTTTTTCCTTGACCATAAAATCATGAAAAAAGTAAGCTTAAGGGGAAGTTTCGCAGGTTTGTGAAGGGGTGGAAAACCTATCTGACCAATAAGAGGAAAAAGTGTTGTTGTAGGGGTTAAAAGTGTTGCTGCAAGGGGTATGTACAGGCGTGGCTAATATACTGTATAGGCCACACTTTTGAAGCGTGACTTCTAAAGCAACACTCATAAAGCGTGGCCTTAAAAAAAAGGTTACGCTCGTTTAGGTCACCCCCGAAAAAGCGTTGCCTAAAGTTGAAAAGCGCGACCTTTGATTAAATGCCACACTTTTGGTAGTTTAGGCCACACTTTTCAGGGTGGTTAAAGACATAAAATGTTGTAGTGCAAATTGGGAAAAATCACTCAAACCATCGAGAGGTATAAAGTGAGTATCCGAGTGTGATAGTTATATTACAACCCCAATTAATCACATGATTGCCCTAGATTCTTGCTAACCATTAGATATCCACCTAGGCGGAAATCACTACCCTAGTCCCTTTAAATCTTTGAAAACAACCAACAAAAATATTGTATTTAGTTTTAACTATTGCATGCTATAGAATAGAAGTAGAAGTAGAAAACAAAACCAAACATTTGTGGAAGTACAATTAAGAGCAAAACCCGCACCTCTGCTCAGATATAAATCTAACTCCAAACTTATTAACTCCCTGTAGATTCGATCCCAATCTTTGTGGGATAAAACTACATCGACCATCCTTGTTACTCAATAGTAGTGCAGGTTTGGAACCGATCACGCGCTCCATAGAAACGTTTGAGGAAATGGAAGACAAATTCGTCACCGCCAATACCGGGGCCAAAAAAGAAGAGGAAAGGGTGAACGACATATTCACTATTAAGTAATCGCCTAGCAAAGGGCTCAGGGACTTCCTCGCCCAGTTCAACCATGTAAGAATGACCCTTCCGAATGTATCTGAAGGAATGGCGGTAGTCGCTTTCATGAATGGGCTAAGTAGAAGTGGGTCGCGGGTGACCAAAAAGTTGCTGAGCCAGCTCATGAAATACCCTCCAACCACTTGGGACGAGATACACAATGCCTACTGTGCCGAGGTAAGAGCTGACGAGGACTATCCCAACGGACGTACCCAACATCTTACCTCGGTTCAAATGGAATCTAGGAAAGACCGAAGAAATGACAGCATGAGGGATCTAGCAGGATCCCGACCTAATCAAGAAAGACATCAGTCTTATATGAGAGGCACCCTCATACCGCCTCCACGCCACGATGAAGGTCCATCTAGGCCGCGAACAGGAATCCACCTAAATGAAAGAGGTACGCCCCCTTATTATCTACTTACAATTTTTGTGTTTCCCCCTAAGAAATAGTCTATGCTCTAGAGAAGCTCGGCCCAAAAGTAAAATGGCCACAGAAGATGAAATCCGACCCAAGCACCAGAAAGTCAAATGCCCGCTGTGAATTCCACCAAGAACAGGGTCATAAAATCGAGGACTGCATCGCCCTTAGACAAGAGGTCGTGAACATGCTTCACCAAGGGCATCTAAAAGAGCTGATGAGCGATCGTGGGAGGACCAACTTCGCTCGAGGGAGGGAACAACACCAGGGGCCGCACAAACCACCTTCCCCAGTACGGACCATACAAATGATCATCGGAGGAGGCGACGACGCATCTATTAACAGTGTGAAGTTCACCACCACCCACAAACTCAAGAGATCGATCACCCACGAAGGGTATGATGAACTCGAAGAAAGTATCATCTTCGATAAGTCAGATACTCACGGTTTGGTCTTCCCTCAATGTGCCCTTGTCATTACTTTACGTGTATTTATACTGATGTAAGGCGTATTATGGTCAATGATTCAAGCGGTGCGTGCATTATCCATCCTCGAGTCCTCACCCAAATGAAGCTCGAAGACAAGATAGTGCCACGTTGCATCACGCTAACATGTTTTAACAATACAATTGAGCGAACATCTGGAGAAATCACATTGCCCGTCCTGGTCGGCGTCACTTTAGAGACCACATTCCACATCATGGACTAGGATACGATGTACAATGCCATCATAGGCCAACTGTGGATACACTCCGTGAAAGCCATCCCCTCCAGCTTATACCAAGTCATTAAATTTTCCACCCCCCGGGAGTATTCTACATATGGGGAGAGCAACACACGACTCGATAATGTAACCGCATCGCCCAAGACTGCACATACACCCAATTATTGAAAGGAAAGGCCGAGGAAGCATAACAATTAACAAAGTTGGGGTCAGATGGAAATAAAAGGAAAGACATCATCAGAGACCCTGAAATCATAGAAGCCACAGGGTCAACCGTATAGGACCTCGACCCCGTCCAATTAGATGACAACGACCACAACAAGAAAGCTTTCATCGGCCATAAGCTCCAAGATCCAATTAAATTTCACCAATTTTTAAAAAGTAATGTAGACCTATTTGCTTTTTACCATGCAGACTTGCCAGGTATCCCGAAGGAGATAACAACTTACAAGTTGAACGTCGACCCATTTTACCCCCCAGTAAGACAAATTAGGCAAAATTTTAACTTTACAATAAATGATGTGGTTCGTGAGAAAGTTGAAAAATTGTTAGTGAATGGTTCCATTAGAGAATCGAAGTACCCACAGTGGTCGCCAATGTGGTCATGGTGAAAAAGAAAATGGTAAGTGGCGGATGTGCATAGACTTCACAGATCTGAACAAAGCTTGCCTAAAAGACTCATTCTTGCTGCCCCATATCGACCAAGTCATCGACACTACAGCCGGCCACGAACTGTTGAGCTTTTTGGACGCCTACTCGGGCTACAACCAAATCCTCATGGAGGAGGAAGACCAGGAAAAAACCACCTTAATCATCTACCAGGGGACATACTGTTATAGGGTGATGTCGTTCGGGTTAAAAAATGCGGGGGCAACGTACTAGAGACTAGTGACCAAAATGTTCAAAGATCAACTCGGCAAGACCATGGAAGTATATATAGATGACATGTTGGTCAAGTCAAAAAGAAAGGAATACCATATCGACCACTTAAGGGAAGCCTTCGACATACTCAGAAGGTACGACATGAAATTAAACCCCAAAAATTGTGCTTTCGGTGTGACATCTGGAAAATTCCTAGGCTTCTTGGTATCAGTCAATCCCGACCAAATCAAGGCCATTGAAGGAATCCCAGAAAATCTAACCAGCAAAAAGCAAGTGCAAAAGATGACCAGTCGGATAGCCGCCCTGTCAAGATTCATCTCGCGGTCCTCTGATAGGTGCCACAAATTTTTTGGTGTACTCAAAAAGGATAATGGACTCCAATAGAATTCTGAGTGTGTCAACACCTTAAAAGAACTAAAGGCCTACCTGTCTTTGCCACCGTTGCTCACTAAGGTAGAACCCGAAGAACGCCTCCTTGTCTACCTGGCCGTGTCAGATATCACAGTAAGTGCACTCCTGGTATAAGAAAATAAAGGTACGCAATCTCCGATCTATTACATTAGAAAAACTTTGGTCGACACTGAAACGAGGTACCCCCACCTCCAGAAGTTAGCTCTGGCCCTGGTCGTAGCTTCACAAAAGCTTAGACCTTATTTTCAATGCCACCCCATCTCGGTGGTCACGACTTTTCCTTTAAGGAGTATCCTGCACAAACCCGAATTATCGGGCAGATTGGCCAAGTGGGCCATAGAGCTAAGCGAGCATGATATAACCTATCAACCGCGAACAGTGATAAAGTTGCAAGTTCTTGCCGACTTCGTCGTCGACTTCAGTGCAAAGATAATATCTGAAGTCGAAAGGGAAACCGCAAGTACTTCCACCAAAATACACGACCAATGGGTTTTGTATACCGATGGCGCTTCTAACGCATCGGGATTTAAACTAGGATTCGTTCTTGAGGTCCCAACAGGTGAAATAGTTTGCCAGTCCATACGATGCCCTGATATGACTAATGACGAGGCTGATTATAAGGTCGTGATTGTAGGGTTAAATTTGGCACTCAAGCATGGAGCATGGCGAGTCATCCTTCGATGCGACTCGCAACTTGTCCTCAACCATGTTACAGGGACTTTCCAAATTAAGGAGTAATGGCTACAGAAATCCTTGCCAAAATTTGCAAACTACTACCCGAGTTCGATGAATGCCGACTCGACCAAATACCCTGAGCGCAGAACATCAAAGTGGACGGCATCGACAAACTGGCAGCGGCCACCAAAAGCATAACCGGAGAAGGGGATGTGGTCACTCTCCTCCATTCATCAATAGATCAAAGTGAGGTACGATCTATAAACCTGAATTGGAACTGACGCAATCATATTATCTCATACTTGCAGAATGGAGTGCTCCCACCCAATAAAAAAAAGCCAAGAAGCTTTGAATGCAGGCGGTTAGGTACAACATCGTCAATAACGACTTGTACAAAGAACTTTTGGTGGTCCTCTAGCAAGGTGCTTAGGACCAAATCAAACATGGCTCGTCCTCGAAGAAGTACATGAGGGCCACTGTGGAGCTCACACTGACAACCGAGCTCTCGTTAGATGCCTTATATGAGCAGGCTACTATTGGCCCATAATGAAAAAGAAGGTCGTTGACTTCGTCAAAAGGTGCGAGCAATGCCAAAAATATGCCCCCACGATTCACCAAGTGGGCGAGCACCTTCATTCAGTCACATCGCCCTGGCCTTTCATCAAATAGGAAATGGAAATCGTTGGACCGCTCCTAGAGGGACAAAGTAGTGTACGATTTCTTTTAGTTTTAACTGACTATTTCTCCAAGTGGGTAGAAGTAGGTGCATTCGCCCAAATACGCGAGCAAGAGGTAATCACATTAATATGGATAAACATCATATGCCACTTCGGCATCCCCAAAGAAATTAGTTGCGACAACGATCCCTAGTTCACTGGAAAAAAGACCGTCGAGTTCTTCGAAAAATGGCACATCAAAAGAATACTCTCCACACCATATCATCCCGCAGGCAACGGTCAAGCGGAATCATCCAACAAAAAAATATTGAACATCATGAAAAAGAAGCTCGAGAACGCCAAGAGACTGTGGCCGGAACTACTGCCATAAGTGCTATGGGCATACCACACTACATCGAAAACGAGCACAAGAGAAACACCATATTCACTAGTCTATGGGACTGATGCAGTAATACCAGTTAAAGTCGGTGAACCAAGCCTAAGGTATTCAAACGAGAGCAGGCTAAGCAATGATGAAATCAGAAGGTAAAACCTCGACGAAGCCGAAGAACGGAGAGACATAGCCTATATAATAATGATAGCTCAAAAACAATAGGCAGAGCGGTACTACAACAAAAACGACAAGATCAAGCCACTCAAAGTCGGGGACTATGTACTCAAAGCCAAAACACAAGCAAGCAAAGACCCACGAGAAGGCAAACTGGGAACCAATTGGGACGACCCATACAAAATCATGGTGGCAGTAAGCAAAGGGTCATTCCAGCTAGAAACAATGGAGGGAAAACTACTACCAAACAATTGGAATGCTGCCCACCTCAAATACTTCAACTTCTAAGGATAGACGTATCCCAAGATATACTCTTTTTTCCCTTACCCGAGTTTTGTCCTAATTGGGTTTTCTCGGGGAGGTTTTTAACGAGGTGACGAAGAGAGCATCTCAAAGTTAAGTATAAGTTCATCGCTCGACCTCTCAACTATTTTTTCAAGTCAACCAATGAATGGACTAGATAGACCGGGACTTCTCCAATGTATGCATGAATAGAGCAAAAACATGTAAACTTCTCCAATGAATATATAAACAAAGTGAAATACACAAAAACACGAGTTTTTCATTTCCCTACCAAGTTCGTACATTATGCCAAACTTAGATTCAACACACAAACTCGCTCGAATCGACTCAGATTCGACCTCGCTCGAATTAATTGACATTCGACCTCGTTCGAATCAACTAAGGGTCAATATTCGACCTCGTTCGAATCAACTAAGTGTCAGTATTCGATCTCGCTTGAATCGACTCATATTCAACCTCACTCGAATTAATTGATATTCGACCTCATTCGAATCAATGAAGAGTCAACATTCGACCTCGCTCGAATCAACTCACATTCGACTTCGTTCAAATTATTTAACATTCGACTTTGTTCGAATTTATTAACATTCGACCTCGTTCGAATCAACTAGCATTTGACTTCGCTCGAATTAATTAACATTCGACCTCATTCGAATCAACTAAGAGTCAACATTCGACCTCGCTCGAATTAATTAACATTCGACTTCGTTTGAATAAACTAAGAGTCAACATTCGACCTCGCTCGAATCAACTCACATTCGACTTCGTTCGACTTTGCTCGAATTAATTAACATTCGACCTCGTTCGAATCAACTGAGGGTCAACATTCGACCTCGCTCGAATAGACTCACGTTCGACGTCGTTTGAATTATTTAGCATTCAACTTCGTTCGAATTTATTAACATTCAACCTCATTCGAATCAACTAGCATTCGACTTCGCTCAAATTAATTAACATTCGACCTCGTTCGAATCAACTAAGAGTCAAAAACTCTTACAAAGGAAAAACATTCGAACAAAAGCGAAAAGAGCCAAGAACATACAACAAAAAGTCATAGTCATTCCATTCCAAAAAAAGTATCTTTAAAAAGGTCCAGAAAGACGCCCCCACAAAAAAAAAGAGAAGAAGAAAAAAGAAAGAAAAGATAAAAACTAAGTACAAAAGTATCACACTACATCATCTCCACCTGTGTCATCGCCACTTTCACCGCCTGGTCCAGCAGCACCATCTCCACCATCACCCGCGCCATGAGCATACTCATCGCCATACCAAGCATCAAATGCAAGCCCATCCAAGTCCTCTTCATCATCGTCAGTTTCGGGCGTGGCGGGACCATAACCACTGGCAAGCCCGGCATCACATGCTTTAACACAGGCATCTTCAAAGTCGACCTCAGGAACCTTCCCCGCCATCACCAATTTCCTATTTATGTCTAGCTTAGACTTAGTATGAATCCACATCTCGTATAAATCATAAGGAACATCGAGGAAAGCGAAAGCATGAGAGGAAGAAGATCGAGCCAATTGTCGTGCCTTCTCGGCTCAAGAGCGGCAACTTGCTCACTTAGATTCGAGACATCTTTCTCAAGCCCACTAATTCGCTTATCAAGTCGTGCCTCCCTCAGCACAGCCATTTCCGCATCAGTTGCACGTTCAGACTTGAGGACGCGGATAGAGTCCTTTAGTGTCGCAGCCTTTTCCAAAGCCGCTAACCGAGCCTCCTCGGTCCCCTCCAACTCCGCCGCTTTCTCAGTCAACTCATCACTTAGGCCGACAACTCTAATTGAGATTGTCTCAAGATAGGCTCATAGGGATGCCACCTGCGCTTGAAGTTCGATGCTCTCGGCCACGACCCCCTTGCTCACCTCAAGCTCATCATCTTTGGCCCTAAGCAACCCTTTAAGCTCGCTGCATCTGCCAATAGTTCACACAAGTTCCTTATCTTTCTGATCCAACTCCTCTCTAAGGGATTGGAGATTGTCGCCTGCTCTGAACCGTGCACGCATCTCGCGATACTTGTCACGATACCAGAGGTATTTCAAAACCATTTTTTGAAAAACAACCTTCCGTCTTTCCTCCCGACGGGCGCTCTCAACTCCAAAATAAAAGTCTAAAAAAAGGAGAGGAAAAAGAAAATGAGCCAAAAGTCTGTAAAGATAGAAAGAGGAAAAGGACGTGAAATACAGAAATAATAAGGAAACTCACCCTCAGGGCCATCCCGGATATGCCCAGTGACAAGTCGAAATCCTTGAGTGCCTGAAGAGTCATGTTCTCGGCGGTGGAGCAAAGCAGGGCAAAGGAAGGGACCATACTCATTGTATCCTCCAACAAATCGCAGTCCAAAGGGATTACGATCAAGCGAGAGGATCCATCTATTCTTACCTCCACCCGGGTAAGCCCTTCGTCAAAGATTCTCACCTCCTCAGGATCGATATCAAAGCCAAACTCGTAATCATCTACGATCACTCTTTTTGCCCTCTGCTCTGCCGAAGAAGGAACGTTGTCCTGCCTTGACATTGATGGATCACTCCGAGTTGCCTATGGTCGCTCCCTTTCTTCCACGGAGGTGATCTCCACTTCTGAAGGAGGCACGGTCTCTACATCCAAGGTCGTACCACCCCCAGCTCGGCCGTGGTCAATTCAGGTTCACCCCCCGCCGGCTCCTCATCGACCATTCCTCCATCAACCTCTATCTTTCGTCTTTTCAGCGGAGCCTCTTCGTCTTCACCCTAGTCCGACTCATCCACCAAATGAAACACTATAGTGTTAATACCCAATTTTTCTCTTTATTTTTTAAAAATATACAAAATACCTTCAAAATAGCCTATATATGCGTATATAAGTATATCCCAAGGTTACAATATTTTTCCTTAATTTTTCAAAAAATTTTAAATCAATTTACTGCCCTACTTTATCAAGAAAATCCCAATAATTATCCCCAAAATTATAATTTTTGGTGATTCATTTATTGTAGTCTCATGTTTATAATAAAATATAGCTAATATATTTTTCACACATTTTTACAAATTTATTTGGTATTTTTTAAGGATAAAATTGTATAATTGCAATATTAGCCATTTTTAGGTTTAAATTCGTCTCGTATTTATAAAATGGGATTTTATATTTTAAATTGATAATTATATATTATAAATCTTTTTAGTACTTTTAATTTGTTTTCAAAAATTTGTTTATTATTTTTTATAAATTAAAGGGGAAAAAAGGGGCTATTTAACTTATAGCCACATTTGGCCTTTTAATTTGGCCTAATTAAATCCAATACCCAGCCCAATTCCTAATCAGATTATCCGACCCAAGCCCCAATTACCCCTCTCATTTCCTCACTCATCTCTATCTCTCTATTTCTGGTTCTCTCTAGAACCTTCCCCTCCTCTCCGATGAGTTCCCTTCATCTTCTCCGGCCACCTTCTGACCTGAATCCATGGTTGTTTCACCACCCACCGGCCTCCTATGTCTCCTCACGTTTGGTTACTGAAGTTTCATGACTTGACCACGAAGAGCTGGGTCCAAACCTCTGTTGATTCAAGCTTTACGGCCATCTTCGGCCTGCTCCGGCAAGCCATGTTTGTTTCGAGCTTGGCCTCGACTCCTCTCGCTTAGATCCGAGCCTTTCTCACTGTTTGGGTTCCTCTGAAAACCCTAGTTTTTGAGGTTTTTCTGATCTCTTTAGATCTGTTCCAGATCTATGCTTTCCCTAAACTTTTAAATGATTTTCTGATATTTTTTCAAAAGTTATGCTTTCAAAATCGTTATTTTCCGATCCAGGGTTTTTAGATGTCTATCTGATTTTCTTTTTCTCTTGTGTGTTTCTTCTGCTATGTTTCTTCTACTATGTGTCTTCTACTGTGTTCTCGTTAAGCTTCTGCTACCATGTTCTTATCAGTTTCCTCTACCATGTTTTTTAGTTTCTTTACGGTATTCTGATTAGTTTTCTTCTACTATGTTTGTTATTAGTTTCTTCTATTATGTTTTCTTTGAGCTCTTCTACTGTGTTTCACATGTTACTTTTCTACTATGTTTCTCATGAGTTTCTGTTACTGAAGGAACATGTTAAAGGGCTCAGTTCCTTTCTGAAACCTCCAAACCTGTTTCGACTTGATTATTTGTCCTCTTATCTCTACACTCGATTTGTGGTAGAAACCCTAGAATTTGGGGTTTCTTCCGAGTTTGGAAACCGTTGGCTCTGTGATTTTCTTGAAACTAGTTTTATTTCAAGAACCCTAATTCCTATAGACCTATTTCGAGTCTCTGAACTGAGTTTTGAAATCTTTGTCTTTCATATGATTCTGGCTTTTGCTAAACTCTTCTAAGGTCTTTTACACTAGACCTTTTGTATGCTATTTAATACTATCTGTCTTCTACACTACTAACCTATGTGACTACTATGATCCTGTAGTCTACTATCTACTTATCTTTGCAATTGCATGACACTTTCACTTTGTCCTAAATTCAGCCTCGCATGTCTGATACTTGTGTACTCTTTATATGTGCTGAACTTCCCTTCTAAAGGGCTTTCAAATTTTGATTAGTTTCAAACTTCCTTCTGTATAGGTTTGATTGATTTCTTTCCTTATTTGTTGATTTCCCTGTGACTCCATTTAAGTTAAAATTTTTCCTTAGCTTTTCTGACATGGTTCATTTATGGACTAATACTTACATAATCTCTGACCCCTTGATTTACTGCATACTGGGGGGTCCTTACCTTATTTGTTTTAACCGTGCATTTCAAAATCCTTCCCTTAATTAAAACCCCTATGTATTTACCCCTAATTGCCTACTTTGCACAAGATGTTTATTTGATTCCTTTCCCTAAATAGCTTTTACCGTTTAAGTCTGAATTCCTTGATTAAAGGAAGTCTTGTATTGATTGATTTTAATTGATATTCAGTTCCTTAATTATTTTCTTACCTTGTTTCTGCCTGTTCTTCATACTATAAATACCTGGTCTTCATTGACACAAAGATACCATCACTCATAGTCTTTCTGAACTTACACTTACACTCGAAAGAAAATATTCTTTCTTGTTGCTTGTACTGTAGCCTGTTTACATGACCTACTGCCTGCCTTTTTTTATTTGACTCTTTGAAAACTGGTATGTCCTGATTTAAGCTTTTTAGCATCACAACAATGTGTTTATTTACTACTTTTGTATCCCTGTCTGTTTACTGCTTCTGTGCGTTTCAACACTACTGATCTCTTTCTTCCTGTTCTATTATGAATCCCAAAACCCTGCCCCATATGTGTTTAAGCTATGGTTTGAGGCATGACAATACTACAAGTTATTGTCCATGAATCAAACTCGATCCCTTAGGATCCTAGCCTCTAAATAGTGTGTTCTGGCAGGTTTGAGAGTATGCTAGCATCCTCCATTGCTGAGCATGCTTGAAGCCTGTCCTGGCCTAAGCAATAGGCTCTTCACAATTTCGCTACCCCCTGAACTCCCTATGTGTGTTTATTAGTAGTTGTTTCCCTCTCCTTTTCCCCTTTAGTAGTCTATTTTGCACTTGCACACTTTCTTAGTCTTTAAGTTCTGCCCCCCTCTTGTGAGCCTTGCCTTGGGGACCTTTGAGTTCCCTCTGAACTTGGACACTTGAGGGCTGACCCTTCCACACTGCACTTGTCCTAATCTAATTATACATTTGGGTGTGAGCATTTCTCGGAGTCCCTTTGAGGCTTTTAGGGAACTTTGACACACTCAAATGGGAGAAAGGCTTTGGATCATGATCCCTTGGAGTTGGTTTACCTCATATTTCAGACATGAAGTCTGAATCAGGCTCTCCTTTGGTTGTACTTTTATTTATATTTTTCTGATGTATTTTTACTTTATTCTAGGATGTAATAAATTTGTAATAAACTCTTGGGGATGGTTAGTGAAAAAGGGGGGAGGGGTAACTATGTATGCAAAGGGTAGATATCATGCCTATAGGTATTTTTGAATTCCGCATTTCTCACATAGATATCATGCCTATAGGTATTTCTGATTCTGCATTCTCACATAGATATCATGCCTATAGGTATTTCTGAATTCTGCATTTTTCACATAGATGCCATGTCTATAGGTATTTCTGAATTCTGTATTCTCTCATATAGAAATCATGCCTATAGCTCCTTCTGAATCTTGTATATCCATTTTTTTTCATCTAGAAATCATGTTCATAGGTCTTAAACTATCAACTGCAATTAGATATCATGTTCATAGGTCTTAAACAAAATTCAGCACCTAGATATCATGCCCATAAGGTTTCTACATTTTACCATGCCTATAAAAGGTTTAAAATCAACAACACATAGAAAGCATGTCTATAGGAACTATTAGTCGAATCTGAATCGCTTCATTCATGTCTAGATCTAAAACCAGTAATAACGAGTATCATCAGTGGCACAACTTGTGACCTTCATAAAAACTTACTTTCTGACAACCCTTTTAACTAGTACGTATTCAGTTTATTATTGTTTTCTGAATTTAGTAGATACCATGCCTATAAGATCATTGTCCAACACCTAGGCAAGCCTTAGGGTGAATGTTATAAACTGAATCTGTGCTATTAACTACAACCAGCAGGCAGGCCTGATTCTGGCTTCTTATATGAATTATGTAATAAATCAGTCTGCCTCAACCTTTAAGTTCTTAATCAGATCATAAACAGTATGTGAAAATCATGCTAATTATGTGCTTTCTTTGTTCAAGGAGGTATATCTGAGCTTTTTACTTGTTATGTGCTTTCCCCCAACTTACTATACATGTTTTGTATGTCGCCTTAGAATTTTGCCTTTGAAGAAACTACAAAGCCTAATACACCTTCCCTTTAGGATTAGTAGTCCTAAGTGCCTCCGGGACTGATAGGATTGAGACGGGTAATCACATGCAATAAGTAATTGAGGCCAATCCGCACTTTAATACCTTAATGTGGTGGGAAAGTGTAGATATGGATATGAGGACCACGTGATAACGTCTCGTGTAGCCCCTCACTGAGGAGTGATTACCGAATGTTGTATGGGGTGATCCATATTATTAATAAACCTAGGACCCCCTTTCTCTTTGTTTCTTTGTTTTTTCTAAAGATTTCAAACTATTTCTTTTAAGAAAATCAGCTTCCTTTAATTCTTTCCAATTTTGTTTGTAACCATTATGTGAAAATCCCCTCTTATTTGAAGTTTTATGTGCCTACATGTTATTTGCACCTAAATTCACAACAATAGTCTGGCCGGAAACCACACTAGTGGATCCTGAGGGGTGCCTAACACCTTCCCCTTAGGATAATTTCAAGCTCTTACCCCAATCTCTAGTTACTCAAATCAAACCTTCTTGGTGTCCTAATGCACCTTAATCATTAGGTGGCGACTCTTCAATTCAAATCCAAATTCCCAAAAAGGGAATGAGTTGTCCTCCCAAATGTCATAAACCCGATTTCGCGAGAAAAAGGAGGCCTGACATGTAGAAGCCGGAATCTCCGCTAGCGGGGCAGCAACTTGATGGTTAGGACCACGCGAGGTCGGCGTCCGAGGAGTAACAGCAGTCTGAGCAGGCTCGCTTGTAGCCACAATGAGTATGAGTTTGTTTGAAGTACTTGACTGGCGAAAAGCTGGCGTAGGAGCCCTCGCCCTCCTTGAAGCCCTCTGACCCACCAACAAAGAAAGACAAATAAGAAATAGAAGGAAAGAAATGGCGATACAAAGGTCAAAATTACTAAGATCAAAGCAAGGTGACTCACCGTTCGCAGGCCTGCACCCAAACATCTCATTAAACTGCAACCACTCACGAATCCCCACTGTGTGAGGCAAAATCTGACTCACCCAGTCGCGAATGTCGGTGACTAGCCGAGGAGGGTCCTTCTCGGTTCCAAAAAGAGTAAAGGAGAACGATCAGATCGCCAAAAAGAAACAACAAAGTCATTTGGGAGAAAACACTTACGAGCAAAGTTCCACTCCTCGAGGAATCTACTGGGGTTCGATACCACGTGCTCCGTCCTCACATAGAAGAAATTGTCCTAAAAACAGCGATTAGTTTTATCATCCATTTTCACCACCAATCCCTTGGTCTCGCGGTGGCGAATGTGTATCATCGTACCCTTGTGAAAACTTGGGACGAAGAGGTGAAGCAAATGATGTAGAGAAATCCCATAGTTGGCCAACTCTGCGTACTTGGTAAGCATAAGGAAAATCTTGTATATGTACGGGCAGAGCTAAGCTGGGCATACACCATAGCAACGGCAGAAATCCTTCTCCAAGGAAGGAAGAGGAAGTGTATAACCAACGACAAACGGGTACGCATAGAAAGCGCAGTACCCGGGGCGATGTATCTGCACTACATCGCTAAGCAGGAACAAGTTCAACATGGGCCAGAATTCGCCATTTAGCCCTAAAAGCAACGAGCGCCGCCGCATCCATCTCAGAAATGACGGGTTCAGGATCGTCATCAGGTCGGTTCTTGAAATCCAACCCGACCTTCCCCTAACATGGAATTATCTCATTCACGGTGGGGAAATTCTCATCTTCCACCATAGTTGTTCCTTCTTCATGAGAAGGTATGTCCACAGTCAACACTACAAGATCAGAGGCTCCCTCAAGATCAGACGGTGCACTAGCCATTTTTATGATTATGTATATAAAAAGGAAATGCAAAAGAGAAAAAGATGACAATGGCGAAAAACGCTAAAGGGAGGAAGAAAACCTAGGTGCAGGAAATTTAAAGAAAAAGAAGGAAAAGTTTGGGGTTTTAAAAGCTTAAGAAATGCAGCAACTCAAGTAAGAAATGCCCATCCCTATTTATAAGAATGTTGGCACCCTGATCGAGAAAGCCCAAACACCGTCTAATTAATTTTAAAACTGAAGAGGCGCGAGAAACGATGTAACGTATTGGGAACATGTGCCATAATGATGTATGGTGAAATGACGTCATTTCAAACTGACATAATGGTCAGAGGTGGCTCTTGAACCGCCACGTCATCACCTCGCCATAAAAGGATCACTCCTCGGCCAACATGCTCATATTTCTAAAAAATGCAACTGGCGAAGTCCGCCCATCGAGCTCGTCCAAAGACAACCCCGACGGGCGGATGGACTAACTGTATTGACCAAAATTCAATCAGAGTAATCTTGTTTAAGAGAGCTAAGAACCGACTAGGCCGAGGTCACGCTTAAGGAATAACATATTGGCGAGCTGAGTAGTTAAGGTCGAGGTCGAGCACTCAGATCAGCCCAATGGCTAGTTTAGTGATAAGATATTTTAAAGGAATATTCCAAATAATATTCTCTACACTTGTACTTTTAGTTAGGTGGGGGAAAATGTTCCATATAAGTAAGAATAGAGGGAGAAGAGGATGGTATGTAATATTCTATATGATAATCTCTTTCTAGAAAAGTTGACTCTCAAGTAACTACAAACATTGTCTTTACAAAAGATTTGATTTGTTGTTGGTCCCAAGCTTTTTCACATCAGAACCGATAAAGTTTTCTATATTCCCACGTTTGATTGCCTTACATCATTGTGAGAGAGAGAATCGTCCAGCTCATTGAATATTTGGGTGAATCATTCTCTCTATTTACATTTACTGTCATTTATCATATTTATTGCTTGTCATTATTCTCTCATTCATTCATAACAATATCATTAAACACCCCCTTGATATTTAATAGCCTTGAATGCAGTTTTTATATTATTGATATCCACCAATCTTGAATCTAGAATTTATTATATTTAACTAGAATTTACCCATTATTATTTATTTAATTAATTTAACAAAAAGGCTTAACACTTTTTGGTCAAACAACTCTATCACAACATTTGAGGGTAAGTAAGTATTATACGTGTTCTCTTATAACTTTACTTCTTCGAAAAATAATTAAGTATTGCTTAATTCCGAGAAATAAGTTTGACGTAAAGTTTTTGAACTGTATTGATAGGCCTGAGTCAAAAAATTTGAGTTTTAATTTTTGTTAGTTTTTCGATTAACCACTTTTCTATTTTTAAGAGTTCAAAATTTAAGCTGAATATTCTCACATTTTGTAGTATTCACCTTGCAGTTTCTATGTACAATGCCTTAAAGAGATGGTTATATGGTGAATTTATCTCTCCAAAATTCACTTATACTTTTTTCTAAATAAAGGATAATGAAGCTATGGTGTATATTTACAAGGTACTAATGAACTCTACATCCGATCGATAATAAAAGCCAAAACCTTCATGTGCCTTTATTGTTCGTCCCTGAAAAACATTGAAGAACTTTCTTTAATCCCAACGCATCAACTGATCCTTAAATAATTAATAATCTCTGGCCAATGGCAAACAATGATTGTCTATTATTTTTGCTCGAACTCTCAACCTCATGTTGAAAGCCAATGAATTTTGACATTGAAATAATCTTCACTCCTTACAAGCAAAAATCGATTAACTTTATCAACAAGGATTAATGTGAAATGACAAACACTTTTTCATCCTTAATATGAAGTTTTAGATTCAAGCTTTAGGTTTAAAGCTTGACGTTACTTTTGTTAGGGGGAATTTTATCCCTAATGTGGATATCGACTAATTCTAACTTTGTCGAGCTCCACAACTAATATTGATATTGAGTAGGAAACTATAACAAAAAAAATCAATAAATTTTTGGCACAAAAAAAAAGAATACTCCATATTGAAAGATATAGTATATTATTTCAATACATTGAAGAATTTCATTGTAGACATATCTTTGTCTTGGAACTAACATAATAATAGCTTGTTTAGTCAAGTTTCTTCAAACCTAGAAGCAATTTTTTTTTTCAAAAAAGTACTTTTTTAAAGTTAAAATGTTTGGCCAAGCTTTTTGGAGGAAAAAAATATTTTTGAGAAGAAGCAGAAGTAGTTTCGAAGAAAAAAAAAGTATATTCTCCCCAAAAGCATTTTCTTGGAAAATACTTTTGAGAAAAATACACTTAGAAGCACTTTTAAAAAGCTTGGTCAAACAGTAAATGCTGCTCAAAAGTGTTTTTTAAATTAATTAGCCAAGCTCAAACTGCTTCTCACCAAAAATACATTTATAGAAAACACTTTTTAAAAAACTACTTCTCAAAATAAGCTGATTTTATAAGTTTGGCCAAACAAACTATAAGTCACATACTACTCATTCTTGTGTAATGATACGCATTCCCTACACTAAAAATTAGTTAATATGAGTCATTGACCCCCGTAATTGCCAATAGTGACAAATCTCTAGAAAGATAGTGGAACTAATCAAATATTTTTGGAGCAAAGTGAATAAATGGAGAAATTTCGATTATAGAATCCCCACCACTTTTAGATACCGTATATTTTAGAAATGACGAAATACATAAATTGTCCCTTTAAGTTGTCCCTAATGATCATATGAACACCTCAACTAAGGCCTTTTCCATTTAAATATTTTACGTGACTAAAAAGTAAACTCAATAAACACCTGACCTAGTCAGCCTCGTCATGTGTAATAATCCCCGATGTATATTATAAGAATGAGAAAAAAGATGACACGTGGATAAACAATTAAAAGGTGTCTAATTAAAACTTAAAACATAAAGGTTAAACTTTTCTGGAACATTCCGTCTAACACCTGATCTTTCTCTCTCACCGAATGCCACCCATCTTCATCTCTTCGATTAAGGTTGGTTTAATCGGCATTTTCTGTCACAACATTTAATATTTCTTTCACATACTAAGTAGGGTTTGATTGAATTTGATTGTTGGCTCGTGATTTATCACTTGAAGGTCATCCTAAGATTTTGACAGTGGAGTTTTTGTGAAAAAGGGCATCGACTGTAAAGTGGCTTCACTTATTGCATAAAGGTATGCTATTTTTATGCTTAGATTAGGTATTTTTGAATTTTATTGCTATGCGTATGTTATAATGCTACTAGATTAAGTTTTTTTTCCTTCTAGAAAATTGAAAAGGTCAAGCAATATTGACTAGTTTTCTTTTATCTTTTTCAGTACTGAGTCACATGGACAAATATATTGGTGTTGTCTTTCACCATGGGGTTCAGTTTATTAATGGAAAGTATGTGGGGGAGGGTTAAAATATAGGGCATGTGGTGGACAAAGATCATTTTTCTTTGACCGAGCTTCTGTCTTACACAAAAGAAACTCTTGAAATGCGATTCAACTTAGTTGGTGGGTTCTTTGTTCAATGCCCTAAAGCTCAGAAATTCTTTCCAATTGAAAATAACTATCAACTACTAAATTTGATTAACGACCTGAAGGATGGGAATACTTTTGATGTCTATGTGAGTCACGTGATAGATAATTTAGAGGTTGTGGAGGATGTCCCCGTGGGATATTTACCTTGCTCACATGTTGGTGATAGTGACCAAGCTACAATTAATCCAGAAATTAAGGGTGGTCTAGGGGTTAATGTACATGTTGGTGAGGGCATTGGTGTAAATGTTGATGAGGGCATTAATGCAAATGTTGATAAGGGCATTGTTGTAAATATTGACGAGGGCATTAATGTAACTGTTGATGATGGTATTGGAGTAAATGCTGATGAGGGTATTGAGGATATAGAAGTAAATACTGTTGAAGATAGTGGTGTAAATGCAGAACAAATAAGGCTACATTTTCATATGAGGATATAAATGCTGAAGAGGGTGTAGCTGTAGAGCATGCCAACAGTAATGAAATAGATACAAATCTGTTTGAAGATGAAAATTTTGGTGAAAATGACCTTGAAGATACTCAAGAAGAAAATGATAGTGATGATGAGTTAAGACCTGTTTTTATAGAAGAGGTAATTCTTGGTGAGACTGGAATTGATAAGGGGTCTGAAGACATAGGTAAACCATGTCAACATGCAATATGTGCATTTTATAAGATTGGGAATGAGCTAGAAGACTATGTTGAACATTGGTATAGGAAAGACACTTTCCTGCCTGCTTACAAGTACTATATTCAGCCAATTCAAAGCATGCAAACATAGCCTGAGTCTACCAATCCATCAATTGAGCCTCATGAAGTTAAACCAATGACTGGTAGGCCAAAAAAATGTAGAAGAATGGACAAGGATGAACCAAAGAAGTGGGAAAACTATCAAAGAAAGGTGCTAGGATGTCATGTTCTATTTGCCATCAAGTTGGTCACAACAAGTCAGTATACAGTTTAATGATAAGTTTGATGGATTCCATTTCAATTTGATTTCATAGTTTTCATATTACTTGACTAATGGCTTGTCACTTTATACTATGTACAAACAAACACACAATCTGGAAGGTCAAATAGAACAACACAATCAAGCACACAAGCTGGTAGTCAAGGTTATACAACTCAAGTTGCAGGTACATCAACTACCACAGCCCAAACTTCAATGGCATCATCTTCCTTGTGTGCTGAAACATCAAATATAAAAAGAAACACACCATCAGGAATATGTAAAGGAATTGTAGGAAGTGGTAATAGGGGTAGAAGTGGAGGAGCTGGTGGGGGAAGAGGTGGAAGATCACTTGCTACTTCTGTTGCATTTGGTGCATCTATTTCTGCTACTGCTAGATCACTTGCTGCTTCTGTTGGAAAGAAAAGGACCAGAAATTCTAGTTTTGGTTTGTACATAGACACACAAATAGAAACTAGTATCGTTATTGTAAGTGTGAGGAGTATTATTCATTATTAACTAACTGTATTTTCTATCCTTAGGCTTCTGCTTATTCATTACTAACTTACTGTATTTTCTAGCCTCGTAGGTCAAGTGGAAGACTTATTTCAACCGGTGCAAACTTGATGAATACTGCACAAACTAATGTAGATCTTGGATTTAGACCAGATGGTCTTAAGTGGAAAGGGAATAGAGCTTTCACAGGGAATCAGCTTCAAAGGCACAGAGATGTTGCAGTTTCCAACAAAAAGATGAAAGCTAGAACCTCTACTTCATCTACACCAATTGACTCTTGTCAAAGTCAAATTTAGAAAGAAATTTGTTTATTTTATTGGTCATATGTATGAACAATATTTTGTGAAGTAATTTGAACCTACTTATGTTTGGTCATATCTATGAACCTTATTTTCTTATGGGATGTAATATAAACCTGCTTTTGTTAGCCAGTTTTTTGGATTAGTCCACCTTTGCTTCATCAGTATAATTTTTTGCACAAATTGAAACACATTTGATCATTGAAAACTTCATCATACACATTATAAATTACAACTATATTGAATAGGCAACATTGGCCATAAATCAAAAACAACATTGCCGTAAAACAAATGAGGTTACATGCTCATATACATATACCATACACCTAAAAAAAATAAAAGATTCCTTAAAAAATCAAGCCACAATTACAATTACAAGCAACCACACCAATATCTTATGTTTCTACATTATCTTTGACTTTTCTTCTTCATAATTTTTTACCTTCTTTAATAATCCATAAATGACTTTGGTATAATGTTCGGACAATTCAACATCATACCAATAGAAAAAATCGCATTCACCATCGATAACTTTTCCAAATCTACAACCATAGAATCTTCTACTCGAATTAAATGGTGATCATGAAAGTTTTAAAAGAGCAATTTGGCCACATTTGCAATTAATAACAAGCTCCATTGAAATAGAAGAAGTAGAGAGGGAGAAGAAAAGAAATTTTCTTCAAAGGGAGGAATAAGATAGACGCGGCTCGAGAGGAGTGAAATAAATTTGTAGGGTAGGGTTTGAGAATTTAAATTAGGGAGTTCATTAAGTTTTTTTTTGGAATTTCACAAAAAAATTCGTTTATTACCGTTTGGATCACTTAGGCACGCACGAATCCGAAGGTGTATTATACGCGACGGGGGTTGACTAGGTCGGGTATTTATTGAGTTCATTTTTAGTCACGTGAAATATTTAAATGAAAAAGGCCTCGATTGAGGTGATCAAATAATCGTTGAGGACAACTTAAAAGAGTGTTTTATGTATTTCGCCTTTAGAAATTGACACTATATTCTCCTACTTAACACTTTCTTTTCCCTAAATTTCATTATCTTTTCTCAATCTTGGCATAGTCACTCACACAATTCTCTTCGATTTCTGTTTTGATAATCGTGGTGTTTGGTCAATTGTTCATCTCGATTAACTTTATGAGGTATCTTTTACCTCCCATCGGTATATATACTGTATGTGTTATTTCTAGTACTTTTGTAGAAAAAAATATCTATATATTTTGAATTAGCAACTAACGTGTTATATGTCGTTAAGTAAGTAGCTATATTTACCACCAAAGGTCATGATATTCTTTTATCTTTAATTAAAGGTTTCAGGTTCGAGTCATAAAAATAGAATCATATGTGACAACGAGAGCTTGGAGCCCAAAACGGATACCCGAAAAAAAGAGTAGTTATATTTTGCGTTAATAATCGTCCTAAAAAATTAAAGGAATTTTTACCTCCTATAGCAAAGGTTAACACCTTATTTATTTTAAATAAGTACCATTTAAAAAAATTATATTCTATAGATACCTTTTAATGTTTATAGCAAAATATCTAATTTTGGTTACCTCCTACACCTAAGCCACTAAATACGCTATTCAGTTATATTATTTTCTTTCTCTCTCTACTTTGATACATGTCATTCTCTTCCCTCATTCCCTGAAAACGCGATGCTCAATCTAATTCACTTCTCTCGGCCGCACCACCTCTTCCCACCTTCCTCCTTCTTCCGCCGCCACTTCTGCCGTTCACCTCTGCTTCCCCCGCCTTCTGTACCTCACAAATGGAAGCTTAAAGATTGTGTTTTGGACTTTCCTCCACTTTATTCACTTCACCAATTAAAAACCAAAAAATTCCAATCTTTAAGATACCATCTTTTTCTTACACTTCACCAAATAATCTTACCCTTAAAGGGTTTTTCTTAAAACCCAATTTTTCTTTTGCTCCTAAGAAAATTTTCCAATGTACAAATTGTTTGCAAGGAATAGAAAGAGAATATGTTAGAGTTCCTTGCGGTGCCTCTGATTTCTAGTTGTGTGCTAGGGTTTTTCCATTCTTTTCATTTGTTCTAATGAGTTATAGGAATATTTGGTGAAGTGAAAGAGAGAGAGAAAGGCGAAAGAGTTCAGGGTTTCTGCTCGATGACGGATTCGCCGGAAATTAGGGTTTGTTCTTGAACAAAGACGACAGAGTTTGTGGCTGAACAACTTGATTTTTTGTTAATATATTTCAATGTATTTTCAACGTATCACACTGTATTTTCATGTATTTCATTGTATTCATTGTCTTTTTTCCATTGTAATTCAATGTATCTCGCTGTATTCCATGTATTTCATTGTATTCACTATCTTTTTTCATTATATTTCAATATATCCCGCTGTATTCTATGTATTTCATTGTATTCATTGTCTCGCTATATGCCATGAATGTATTCATATATTTTTTTTAATTAATATAATTTATGTATTCAGATGTATTATATAATTTTTCTGAAGATTGCTATGTTTTTGGGATATTTTTCGGTTGAAAATCTTTTTTAAAATTGAAAATACAAAATTTGTGTGTTATACTTGAGTTTGTTGAGTTATATTAAGAGTTTATTATGTTAATTGATTCACTTTCCGTTTAAAAACAGTGTAATCCCCTGTTTTACGCCGTAAATACAGTCGAATACAATAATCTGTCCATGATACAACAACTGATTAGCTGGACTTCCATGATTCACGCCTATTTTTGTTACTGTATTCATGAATACAGTAGCTTAAATACATCTAATACATCTTATAACAACAGAAAACGTATCTACAATCCTTAATATAGTAAATGATATCTATAGATAACTAATTATAACTAAAAGATAATACTTTATTAAAATTTCTCAAAATTTAAAAACTATTCTAAAATATGAAAATATTTGGACTAATAGTAGTTGAAAGAAAAAGAAGAAAAGTAGGCCAAAATTTAGCCTAGCCGCAATCACGAACTTGTGTATACATAACGTACGGAGAAGTCTCATTTCTCCCTTACTGGCCTTACTCTTTACGTTTTTATCAACGGAGACGCAACAAAGAAGATAGAAGAAAAAAAAAGTAAATATAAAAAAAGAAAGGTAAAAACCAAAAAACAAACCACAACCAAGATATTTTTGCATTTCTGCCTTCCGATCGGAAACACTACTTTTTTTTGCCTCTCAAACTTAGAGGTTTTTTCTCTCTTTCTTCTTTCATTGTAAGTCAATTCTTGTCCCTCTTTTCTGTGTGTTTCACACATTTTACTGTGTGTTTAGGGCATTTTTTTTTGTTTATTGTGTTTTATTCTCAATTCCTGATATGGTTTTGTGTTGAAAATTTTGTGGTTTTAACTGATTAGTGAAATGGTTATTTATTTTTTATGTTCTTATCTCAATTTTGTTAAGTGGGTTATCTTAATTTGCATATTTGATTATGATTTATTGGTGCTTTTACATTTATATCTGTGTAGTTAACTCAATCCTGAAATGGGTGTTATTTTTTTTGGATTTATTTTACTGATTTTTTGAAATGGGCGTTGCTCTTATCATGTATGTACGGTCATCTATGTCAGTCTTGAAATGGTTTTTCTTTGTTGTGTTTTTATCTCAATCTTATGTGGGGATTTGATCATTTGGCTATAATTTGTTGATTTTGATAATGGTGGTGTCTTAGCTAGTTAGTGCACCTCGGCTATTCCACGAAGACCTACGACCTCTCACCAGCACAAATACCCCGTAACTTAGCCAAGGGTTATGTAGGAAGACTGATTTAGCTATGATTTTTTTTTTTTAAGTTTTCCTTTTTCCTGTTTGGGTATTAGGGAGGAAGATTTTTTTTGTTGCATTTTCTTTGTTTTTCATTTGGGTTGGATGGCATATTCTTGATACGATGTTGATTGTTGCATCTGTGCAACATGGTGTTTATTTGATAGATCATGTTTGGATTTCCAGAATATGTGCTTATTTAAGTGGATTTTTGGATGTGTCTAACTGATTTTTTGGGTTGTGGAATTTGCAGGCTGACGTGAGATTTGGAGAATTTGATTTGATGATGACGAAAGTAGCTGGGTTTTAACTTGAATATTGGTGCTAGGAAGGATAAATAGCTTGGATTTTGTAATATTAGCTGAATTTTTGTTTTGGATATCGTTTTTGTTTTTCGTTTGGCAACTTGACGAAAGATAAATATTGTGTGATTTTTGGGTGACTGACTATGGCAATGTCGTGGGCTGAATCTGTTTCTGCAGCCGAGAATCCGGCTGGTGCTGCGTCCAAGTCAGCATATGTTCCACCACATCTAAGAAACAGACCGTCGATAGAACCTCCTGCACAGGCTTCGTATGCTGGTGCTGCTGCATTAGGTAATGACCACAGTGGTTATGGTGTCCCAAATGTGGTTGGGAGTCGTTGGAGTGGTCAAAGGACTGAAAACCGATCTGGTTATGTTGGTGGAGGAGGACGTGGTGGTGGTTGGAATGGGGGACGTGGTGGTTGGGATCGTGGGAGGGAGCGTGAGGTTAACCCCTTTACGGACGAAGATAGTGAACCCTTTAGTGAAAAAGAGAGTTCTGGGATCAATTTCGATGCATATGAGGATATTCCAGTGGAAACTAGCGGGGATAATGTGCCCCCTCCTGTGAACACTTTCGCAGATATTGATTTAGGTGAAGCTGTCAACGAAAATATTAGGAGGTGCAAGTATGTTAAGCCGACCCCTGTGCAACGACATGCTATACCTATTTCACTTGCGGGGAGGGATTTGATGGCTTGTGCTCAAACTGGTTCTGGAAAAACTGCTGCTTTCTGCTTCCCCATTATAAGTGGAATCATGAGGGGCCACTTTCCTAGACCTCCACGTCCACGTGTAGCATTTCCTCTAGCTCTTATTCTCTCCCCAACGAGGGAGCTCTCATGCCAAGTAAGTTTTTCTGGTTTTTGGTCTATTTAGTCGAAGAAGAGAGGGAAAAATGAAGTTGCTCTCCGTACATTGATATATGGTTTATTTTGCAAAATCTGCAGATTCATGATGAAGCTAAAAAATTTTCATATCAAACTGGCGTCAGGGTGGTTGTTGCCTATGGTGGTGCTCCTATAAACCAACAGGTCCTATATTTTCTCTTGTTTGCTTGGTACTTCAGTTTTAATTTCTTATGTTTTGCTGGAACCTATTGGTTCTTTTTGGATTTGTACTATTAGTTGCGGGGTTTTCTTCCATATGCAACGTTAGTTTCTGTCGTAATATTTGAGTAATTAATTAGAATTGCACAAGTATACTGTGATATGATATCTGTGTTTAGGTTGCTGCATTTACTTTGTCGCTTACTAGAGCTTTCAGTTTACTGTTGATGCTGCACTTTCTGGAGTGTATATTCATGTGGTACAATCTCTAGCAAAGTGATTGTCCCTGGCATGCATAAATATTGGACAAAACCACTATGAATATGATTTTTTCTGAGGTTTCGATATTTGCATTCCTTGTGCTACCAGAGGGATTCATGTTCTGAGGTAGGTTGTTGGTCACGTTCAAACTGGAACTTGCCTACACTTTCACTTTTTATAACCTTCTTTCTTTAGTGAATACATTTTTTTTAAACAATGCAGACCTTGAGAGACTTTCCGAGTCTCAAAAAGAAATTATACACGTGAAATTGGCATTCATTTCACTGAACTTTGACGCACATGAAGAGATTGTTTGTACCTGTCTAGTTTATATTGCTAATGCAATGGTGGCAATAACTGAAAACTTTGTAGAGATTTTGAATATGCATTGATTAATTGTTGCAAAGTTTCATAGGTGCATTTAATGATAGTGAGAGTTTTGAGTAATTTGTGAAATAGAGACTGATGCTGGATCCTCATTTCATGGTGGAAATATAGAGAGCTTTCCTTTTCTACCGCTTTGCTGGCACTCTTATTATATGATAACCTTGAAGCTTGAGAGATTGATTTGTTACATCCTTTAATGTGTACAAGTGTTTTCTGCTTTGGTACATAGGTCGACTGCATTGCTATCGAGCCTTAAATTTTGTCCTCTCTGAATAGTAGATATCTTAAATCATTGAAAGCTGATAAGTTTCTAATAGTTGTTCTCGTGCTCTGACACTGTTAATAGCTTCGAGAATTAGAGAGAGGTGTGCATATTCTTGTGGCAACCCCTGGGCGGTTAGTTGATTTACTTGAGAGAGCAAGAGTCTCGTTGCAGATGATAAGGTATTTGGCTCTAGACGAGGCAGATCGAATGCTTGATATGGGTTTTGAACCTCAAATAAGGAAAATAGTGCAACAGATGGACATGCCTCCGCCAGGTGTGCGACAGACCATGCTGTTCAGTGCCACTTTCCCAAAAGAGATTCAGGTCATTTTTCTACATGGAAAGACTCTTTTTTGATCCACTATTTTTGTTTCTTTGATATCAATTTACTTTAAAGCTCCCTTATCCTGTGGACTTTGCTGCGTCAGACTGCAAACTGGTTATCACAATTTGTGGCTACCATCGGAAGTTATAACAATTTTCTTGAGCTGCTTGCTGTTCTACAGTTGAATGGAGCTTCTCTTTTTCTCTACCTTTTTGCCTATGTGTTACTCTATGAGAGCATAGGGAAAATTCCTTGATAATGATTGTCGCAAAATTAATACACTTAAACTTTATCTGAATGCAGAGACTAGCCTCAGATTTTCTATCCAGTTATATCTTTTTGGCTGTGGGAAGGGTCGGCTCTAGCACAGATTTGATTGTCCAAAGAGTTGAATATGTTCAAGAGACTGACAAGAGAAGTCACTTGATGGATCTTCTTCATGCACAGAGGGAAAATGGTGTTCATGGCAAGGTAGCTTCCATCTTTTTGTTTTAGTTTTACTTAATTATCCAAGGTTACGAGGTAGGTGTATCATAAATATATGCTCACATCTATAACTGGTGGGGGGGGGGATGGAATATGTTTCCGAGTTCAATTCTTGGTCATGGATTTCAAGAGCTATGGCAACTTGCAAGGCCTTGCTAGTGTCCAGGTGAAGTCAGCATAATTCTTTGTGAAATTTATCAGGATGAAAGAATTCCAGGTTTTGGAACTTATATGATATTGGTTGGCTCCGTATCCTGAAAATTCTTAGAATATCTAAATATCAGCAGAGGTAGAAAAATTTAGGTATTAAAGGAAGAGGCAACCAAGGTTGATAGTCTTCCTAAAATTGTCGATTTGCATCAGTTGCTGTCTTTCTGCTGTAGCCTGTGATGTCAAGCAAAATGTTCAACTTTTGGCGAGTGAAACAAATACATCCATATCTGTGGATACTCCAGAGGAGATTTAACATTTACGATTTTATAGAAACGGTTGCTGTACCCGTATTTTTCACTTTATATTTTCTTCTTAGTAATCATCCAATTTCAAACTTCTCAACTTATTTATTGCTCATTGCTTCTCTCGAATTTTCAGCAAGCTCTTACCCTTGTTTTTGTGGAGACTAAGAAGGGAGCCGATTCACTGGAGCATTGGCTTTGTATGAATGGTTTCCCCGCTACTGCTATTCATGGCGATAGAACTCAGCAGGTACGGTTGCTTATTCCTAGTGCACTTCTTGTTGACTGATTTCATGACACATAAGCTATAATGTTGTTTGTTTTATTCTCTTTGGGTGTTTTTTCTTGATGATTTCTTGCCTCTCTTCCTGCTCTTATTAAATTCTTGTAATCCATTTTGGTTGTCTTGTATAATTGTTCTGTTCTCAGTTTCAATTAGAAATCGAGGAACTTTTGTTGATAGGCATGCCATGTGGAACCACGATTAGCATTTGAACTGGAGGATTTATTTAATTTTCTAAGGTCAACAAGGAGTACATGCTTCAATATAGCTTATTACTATGGAATCTCAATCTTCTTGTACTTTACTATGTTTGGTTGCTTCTCCTGCTTCTCAATAACTTCATTTACATTGTCTGCGTTATGATTAGCTGGATTGTGCATATGCTCCAGTTCTTCCCGTTCTAAAACCAACAACAAAACCAACAACATCAAACCCAGTTTGATCCCATAAATAGAGTCTGGGGAGGGTAGTGTGTACGCAGACTTTACCGCTACCTCATAGAGATAGAGAGGCTGTTTTTGATAGACCCTTGGTTCACAGTTCTAAAATCAATATCCAAAAAAAAGAAGGGATTTTGATTTTCTTTTTTCTTCCTCTTAATTTCTTCAGTAATCTCATTTGTCCATAAATGAAAGAAGTTGATGAAGAAGTTGCTTCCTTCGTGGAAATAAAACAAGATTGGAAGTAGTGCTTCTCAAGTTCTATAAGATGTTGCTTTGGATTGGTACATCTGCTCGTGTTTAACTAAAAAATATCTTAAAGTTTAAAAGTGATAAGAAGAACGTTTCTGGTTAGATAAGCACTGCTGTGTTTCTTATGTGCTATTATACTAAGAAAGCTTGCCCAATTAAGTTTAAGCTTAGATATGGCTATGCTGTTTGAGATGGATTCTTTAGGTTCCCTGTGGAAGGTAAGATTTGTCCTTGGCGTTGTGACATTGAGTGTTGAATTGTCCATAATCTTTCTGTTTTAGTAGATTCCTGATTAGATAGATCATAGATGAGTTTCAGAATGCAAAATTTGACTGGTTAAATTAGCTATCCTTGTTGTAATCACATTGAGCCGAGTTTCTTCTGAAACAGCCTCTCTACCTTCATTAGGTGGGGTAAGGTCTGCGTACACTTCACCCTCTCCAGACACCACTTGTGGGATTTCACTGGCTTCTTGTTGTTTGTTGTTTGTTGCTTGTTGTAATCAGTGTTTTAGTTCTCATGGTTCTCTCATCTTGGCACTTTTCTACCTTATTCCTTCGTTGTAGCTTATGTCGGAGAACTTTTTTCCTCTTTTTTAAATCCTTGACCCATCGGTGTGCTTCTTTGGCAGGAAAGAGAATATGCGCTGAGATCCTTTAAAACTGGTCACACACCAATTATGGTTGCAACAGATGTGGCAGCACGTGGTCTCGATATCCCCCATGTTGCACATGTTGTCAATTTTGACCTGCCAAATGACATTGATGACTATGTGCACCGTATTGGAAGAACAGGTCGAGCAGGAAAATCGGGTTTAGCTACTGCCTTCTTCAATGAGAACAATTCTTCATTGGCGAGATCACTGTCTGACTTGATGACAGAAGCAAACCAAGAAGTACCTGCCTGGCTCTCTCGCTTTGCTGCTCGATCTAACTATGGAGGCAAAAATCGGCGTGGTGGAGCTCGTTTTGGTGGTCGTGACTTTCGAAGAGATTCCTCTTACAATCGAGGCGCTGCAGACTATTATGGTGGTGCCAATATGAACAGCGGATATGCATCTGGTGGGTATTCATCATATGGAGCAGCAGGTGTGACTAGTGCATGGGACTAACCGGACTCATTTTGCCCCGTTAGCAAATTCAGAATTAGTTTTAAGTTTACACTAGCAAACTACTCACTTTAGAGCTTACTCTTGTTTTGCTCACTTATGTTAGTTCTCTTCCTTTGTACTCAAGTTTTCACTTCTGTGGTGGTTGTCGGTTGTGACATAGTAAGGGCTCTAGGGGATGTGTAAATCTTGGCAGGCGGTGGCGAATAATTACTAACCGATTAGGAATTTTTGGCCTCATTTAACTTCTCCCTTTGGTTTTTCACTTTGCTTTAGCATTCTGTAGGTGATGATGGATGGTTGAAAAAAAGGTAGGTCATGGTAGGGGGAGTTTATGTTTCTGCCAGAAATTTGGTTTATGCTTCACTTTGGAGTATTCTTTAATCAACACAATTTTGTTGGTTGTAGATATATTCTGCAGAGCCCTTTCAATCAAAGTTTGGAACTGAAGTTATGTTCAACTTTAAACAATATTGTAATATCCTAAAGTCAGTACCAGATTTACTATTGTATAGACCTTAGAGTAAGTTTTTGGAAAAGTTTTTGCTGTTTAATACTTTCATGATTGGTAATGGTTTTGTTGGTTGTGGTTTGAGTTTGTGGAGTTGTCTGTGTCTTTATCTAATGGATTATTTTACAAGCTTCTTTTAGGAAGTTTTTTTATTGGTGTTGGGGTATCTCGTGTGCACCTCGACTATGCCACTGGATGTTACCTCTCTCCAGTATACTTACCGGATAATTTTGTCCATCAAAGCTAGGCAGATGGTAATGGTTTGTTGGTGTGGGGTTTGAGCTTGTAGAGTTATCTGTGTCTTTATCTGATTGATGACTTAACAAACTCCTGTTTGGAAGTTGTTGGTCCTTTTCCTGATGTTACTCATTGAACTCTTTCTGATTAGTGGTTTAGTTGCCAAGGAAATCTGAAAATCTAGTTTGTGAATTAACTCCAACTACAACAACAATGCATTATAATCCCACAAATGAGGTTTGCGGAGGATAGTGTGTTACTTTGGGAGATAGAGAAATTGTTTCTAATGGACCCTCAGTTCAAAACAATAAAAAGAAACAATAGAACAGTAATAAAGGCCAGAAAGATAGTACAGCAATCTAAGAGCTGGAAAAATAAATGGAAAATGCAATATTTGTGAATTAACTCCATTGTATTTACAAAACAAAGTAGGTTTTTATTTTTATTTTTGGTAATTCCATAAGATATTGATTCATAGAGAAAAAGTGCATTTAAAAAAATGAGAAAAGGAATTGTTTTTTCTTTATTGTTTCATTTTCACCATTCTTTAGTTAGATCGAGAAGTAGGGGTGTTCATGGTTCGGTTTGTATCGGTTTTTCCGAAAAAGAAACCAAACCAAGTAAATTGGTTTTTCAAATATTAGAACCAAACCAAACCTATTAAGTCGGTTTTTTCTTGATTCGGTTCATGTCGGTTTTTCGATTTTTTTCTTAAATATAAGGCATACACTACCAAACACATATTTCGGCGACCACATTTTTAACGTAACACTATCAAATCAATTGCCCTTTGAGAAATCTATTATTTACCAAGATATACTGATGATAATTGAATCAAATAGTGATGAATAATTTAAGGACTCAATTAAAAATATATTATTTTTAACATGAAATAGATTCTTACACTCAACAAAAGAAAACTACCAATCAAACTAGAATGTAAAGGTAAAGACATGTTACTAAAAGTGCAAACGATTAACATTTACTATAAATTTTTTGAAACTTTGTATTAAAGTATACTTATATATAGGTGTAATAATAAATTTAAAATAGCTACTCCTATATTCGGTTTGATTCGGTTATTTTTTTATTAAAACCAAAACCAAACCAAATTTGATCGGTTTTTAAATTTCAAAACCAAAACTAAAAGTATCGATTTTTTTGGTCGATTTGGTTTGATTTTCGGTTTGGTTCGAGTTTTCGGATTTTTATGAACAATCGGATTAAAAAGAAACTTTGGGATTGCTGAATCACAGACAAAAAAAAAAGAAAAAATAAACATATAAAGCAACGGAGCCATCATAGTATTTTTTAACTCCTCCGAAAGGAAGGATGGCAATTTGATCATTTACCCATCTGAGTAGTTAAAAAATACTATGATGGCTCCGTTTTAGTAAAAAAAAAAAATTATAGATAAATTCCACTAGCTATTGGATTAGTTGAAAGACTTCCCATTTTTTTTTAAAATTTTTTTGTGTTTGCTTTATATTTTGTCTTCTCTAAAACTCTTTTCATCTGGGGTGTGTGTGAGAGAGAGATATCATGGCACCATATTTGAAGTTAAATTATCCTCTGCATTGTTTATTATTCGAATTCATATTATTATTATTATTATTATTATTATTATTATTATTATTACATGATGAGGAAGAGAGTAAAAGCACGAAGGGTGATTATTCATAACGGTAGTAGACTTATTTGAATACCTGTCTTGATTTTTTTTTATATTTCGATTATCTTAATATCTTGTTGTGTATGCTGCTTTTACATGGGTTCTTGGTGTCGTCCCGTCTTGTTTCTTATTATTGTGGTACCTATGCTTGCCTGAGCCGGGGGTCTATTTGAGACAACCTCTCTACCTCTACAAAAAGTAAGGGGTAGAGTCTGTGTACACACTACTGCCATACCCCACTATGTAGGATTATACTGGGTATGTTGTTGTTGTATTATTATTATTATTATTATTATTATTATTATTATTATTATTATTATTATTATTATTATTAAAGGGAGGCAATTTTGTGGCATGTGATGTGTGTAGATGGAATTATTTGACCTTTCGAAATCAGACAAAATGGCTAGTAGTGGTTTGGTGTGGACAATTGTGGTTTGCCTAAACTTGTTTCTAGACTTAGTAATAACAGTAGTAGTATTTATTGATTATTTTTTCATTTTGTAAATTGTCACACATCAAGCTCTAAAATAAATTTAGTTGCTTATCATTTTTCGAGATGTCTTCACATAAATGTATTTCACTAACGTAGAGTGTTGAAAAAATTAATTCGAGCGATATTCTTTTATGTCATGACAAGGAGATTACGATACCATTATTCTTCTTCTTCTTTTTCACTTTTAAAAATATATATATATATATCTCATCCACCCTGCTTTTTAGAGTTTCCTAACTGCTCCATTATTTTTAACATGTTAAAATTGTTATGATCATAGGTTTTTAAAATTTATGTACAGACTTATCAAAGTTAAATTTACGTATAATGATCTTTATTTAAAAATATGGAATAATATTCATCTGGATTTGAATTTGAGAATAAATTTTATATTTGACAAGCTAATGTAAAAAATATAGTTATGGAATAATCGTCGTGTTATAAGTATGCTAAAGTAAGTTATTTTACGTAAAAATTACAAGAAAAAAGGTGTTTATCATGAATAATAGTAATGTAATATAATTACTATAATTACTAACTTTCACGTAATTATTAGAGTATTAGTATTTTTAATTTAATTATAACTAACATATGATGAAGGGTAGAAAAAGGGGGATCAAATTGAGTGCATTTAATTAAATGCATGAGGGATCTCAAAGAAAAAAAGTTGTAATTACAGTACATGTTATCATTTTGATTAATACAAACAAAGTTCACTAATCTTCACCTATAATTATCAAAAACTATAAATGGCCGTCATAATAGATAAATATCCAAAAAGGACCCACAATAATGCTTTATAATATGGAAAATGAGCTAACTTTTACATCTTTATTTGACCAATCAAGTCATGTTTATGAGGAAATGATTATTGCTCATCTTGTGACTCATTATATTGCTGAAAAATCTCCTATTTGAAGAATAATAAATCCTTTATTGAGCAATTTTCTCTTTAATTGTCCTTATGCAACGCATTTCAAATTAGCCTATCCCCAATGCGATAAAAATCAAAAAAAGAAAAATAGAAAAAAAAACCATTCTTTAAAATCGCCACTATTGTATTTGGACGAGCGAATCAATGTTTTACTACGATAAATTTTATATTGAACATAAAATTTATATAGAAAATTTTGATCACATAGTCCTAATAATCTTTTTCAGGTAACAAAAATTCAATATCTTTTCACGAATTATTATGACAATAATTATAACTTAATAAAATATTTCTGATGGGTTTACAGTACCTTAGCTTTATGTTTTGATGATCCAACAAACTTACTGTCAAAGAACCAGATAAGGAACCTAATACACTTGGTACACAACTCAATCAACGGACTCAAGCTAATGTGAGTTGCTACGACTTCAGAAGATAAAGAATCAACACAGGGACCTGATTCCCGTGGGTTCTCCTGACAACAGTACGGAATCAACTCTCTACAGCTGGAAAGTGACTGCCTGCACTTTACCAGCAAACAGTTCAACACAGTACATCAGTCACTTCTCATTGACCAACCAAGTGATTACATCATTCAAGTGATGTCATTGTATTAACAATAAATATTACAACAAAACATCACTTGAACACTTAGAGAATTCATTCAAGCATTCAATTCTCAAGTGCACCAAGAACAAAGTACAACACTACTACAGACCACTTCCTACAACAAGTCTCTTGTATGTCCTTAGTTGAGTTATAACTTTATAATTATTCTTCATTGAAATTCCTACTTTGCTTATGTAGAAGCTTCATATAGGAACACTTTAAAAATCATAAACCTTTAGTGTTTGTGTCGTGACTAGAGTTAGTCGTGAGTTGAAGTCTTTGTAATAAGTGTATTGCAAAGTGGCTTGTAATAGGTGTATTATAAGTTAATGAGGGATTAATAGTTTAATTCCTAGATTGCATAGGTTGTAATCTAAAGATTGCTCATAGTGAAGTTGAAATCCTACCAGTATAGGTCGTGGTTTTTTATCCCCTTGAGCAAGAACTTTTCCACATAAAAGTTCCCTGTTCCATTTACTTGCTGTTGCATTAGCGTTATTTGTGGAAACCTATATAGGATAGGGTCTTTATATAGTTTGGTGGACTCATATATTCTATCAATTGGTATCAGAGCGGATTCTTTCTATCAGGTTAACACCTAGAAAGGATCCTCATGACTGCTCCACCAAACTTCGAAGATGGTCAGTCTACTTACAGACCACCCAGGTTCAATGGCCAATACTATAGGTGATGGAAGACAAGGATGCATGACATTATCATGGCTGAAGATTTCGAGCTGTGAGATGTTATATGTGATGGTCCTTATGTCCCTACAGAGAAGGTAGGAGATCCTGCTGTGACAATGCCTAAGACAAGGAAAGAATACAACGATGCTGACATGAAAGCTGCGGAGAAAAAGTTTTATGACAAGAAAATTTTGGTGTGTGGTATAGGTCCTGATGAATATAAAAGGATTTCAGCTTGCCAATCTGCCAAAGAGATATGGGAATCTCTACAAACAGCACATGAAGGAACTACTCAAGTAAAGCAATCTAAGATTTACATGCTCATCACTGAGTATGATCTCTTCAGAATGAAGGACGATGAATCCATTCAAGACATACACACTCGATTCACTTCCATTATAAATGAGCTACACTCGCGTGGAGAAATCATTCCTAGGAACAAGCTTGTGACGAAAATTCTCAGTGTTTTGCCCAGTTCCTGGGAGAGTAAAGTGAATGCCATTACTGAAGCAAAGGATTTGCAGGCGCTGACTATAAATGAGCTGGTTAGAAATCTGAAAACCTATGAGATGAAGAAGAAGAATGACAGTGAAAGAAGAGAACCAAAGAAGGAAAAGAACCTGGTACTCAAGGCAAAAATCAATGACTCAAGTGGCGAGGATAATGACATGGCTTACGTAACCAGAAGGTTTCAGAAAATGGTTCGACGGAATGGAGGTATACCAAAGAGAGGCAGTTCTAGCAAATCGAAGAATTATAACCTCTATCATAAGTGTGGAAAGCCAGGGCATTTCATCAAAGATTGTCCTCTCCTTAAACAAGAACACTTTAAACACAACTTCGACAAAGCAGCCAAAAGGAATCCGGTTCCTGATAAACGCTTCAAAAGAAAGAACGTCGCTGACAATGTTGTGACCAAGCTCTTGTAGCATGGGGAGATTCTTCCAGCGAATCTGAAGAAGAAGATGATGCAGGCGACAACTCAATGATGGCACTTGAAAGTGAAGAAAATGAGTATGACTCAATATTTGCTTTGATGGCTCAATCAGATGATGACAATGATAAGGTAAATTTTCGGGATGTTCAGAGAAATCTGAAGTCATACTCTCCTAAAAAACTCATGTCATTAGCTAATATGTTAATTGATACTTACTATAATCTTTTAAATGATAAGGATACCTTAACTATGAAGTTAGGAGATGCTGAGCAAACTAGAGATGACTTGGTAGTTTGTGTGGTTGATTTGAAGGAAACTATAGATAATCTGGAAAAAAAAGAAGAAAAGGAGGTTCTAACTGAGAAAATCACTAGTGAAGAACACGAAAGAGATGATCTGATGGTAGTAATAGTTGACCTAACAAAAACCATTGAGAATTTCAGTAAAGAAAAAAATGCCTTAGTGGAGAAAGTGGTTGTTATTGAGCAGGAAAGAGATGACCTTTTATATTGTAGACTTAAAGGAACCAATAGAGGAACTCAAAGCTGAATGTAGGCCTGGAAATTCTAAAAAAGGAAAAGAAGTGGCTAGTGAGGCACATATTAAACTTGAAAACGAGTTAAAAGCTGTAAAAACTAGTTTGTGTGCTGAACTTGAGAAAAATAGACAGCTTCAAGCAGAATTGGAATGAGTAAAAAGTGATCTTGAGAAGTCTCTTGACCTTGTCCTCGGATGCTATTACTGCCATATACGCTAACAATGGTGGAAACAGGTAGGGAATAGAGTTTCAAAGGGAGAAAACTCCTTATAACCCTCATAGCAAGTACGCCACTGTGCCTGATAATTGGCTGTGTACCTGCTGCGGGAACAATGGGCATTTCAAAGAAAATTGCCAAGCTAGGGTTCAGTCTCTTCAGAAAAACAAAGTTTTTGCTGAAAGAGAAACTGCTGGAAGAGGACCAGGTGCCACACATAAAAAGCGTATGTTACCTGCATGGACTAGAAGAGCACTTATTCATCCCTTTCCTTACTACAAGGGACCCAAACTTGTTTGGGTTCCTAAATCTAACTCTTGATTTCCTTGTGCAAGGAACAGTGAAAGGAAGCAGTCAACAATGGTTCATGGACAGTAGATGTTCAAAGCACATGACTGGGAATATCATGAACTTTTTTTCACTAAAAGCCCTGCAAGGAAAGAGTGTTTCCTTTGGAAATGAAAAAAAGGGGTACATTCTTGGAGTTGGAAAAATTGGGAAATCACTCACTCACTCAATTGAGAATGTGTACTATGTCAATGGTCTTAAGTACAGTCTCTTGAGTGTTTGTCAAATATGTGATAAAAGAAACAAGGTGGAGTTCTTGTCAAAGATTTGCACAATTACAAATCTAGTAAGTGGTGAAGTGGTACTTGTGGCCGAAAGATACAAGAACATCTACGTTGCTGATTTCGAGTCCTTACAAAGTGGTGATCTAAGCTCCTTGAAAGCAGTTGATGATGATGCTAAATTGTGGCATAGAAGGCTGGGGCATGCAAGCTTTTCTCTACTGAATAAGTTGGTTCAGAAGGACCTGGTTCGTGGTCTTCCCAAGTCAAATTTCAAGGAGCACAAAGTCTATGATACCTGCGATAGAGGAAAGCATGTGAAATCCTTATTCAAGCCAATGAAGAATGTCAGCACCTCAAAACCACTTGATCTTCTTCATATGGATCTATGTGGCCCTATAAGAGTGCCAAGTATGGGAGGAAAAAGATATATTTTTGTGATAGTGGATGACTATTCTAGATTCACTTGGACTCTGTTCCTTAGAACAAAAGATGAGACCTTTGAAGTTTTTGTAGCATTTGTGAAGAAAATTCAAGTGAAGATGGAATCAAAAGTAGCATGAATTAGATCAGATCATGGAACAGAATTTGACAATACTAAGTTTAATGAATTTTGCAACGAGAATGGCATCACCCACAACTTCTCAGCCCCACGAACTCCACAGCAAAATGAAGTTGTGGAAAGGAAGAACAGAATCCTTGAAGAAATGCCAAGGACAATGTTGATCGATAGTGGGGTTGCGAAGAACTTCTGGGCTGAAGCTATCAACACTACCTGCTATTTGGTGAACAGGTGCATGATCAGGTCTCTTAGCTGACTACACTTAAGAACATTTGGGTGTAAATGTTATGTTCTCAACAATGGAAATGATCAGCTTGGAAAATTTGATGCCAAAAGTGATAAAGGAATTTTTCTCGGGTACTCTTCTCAAAGTAAAGCCTACAAGGTATACAACAAGCGGACTTATTGTGTCGAGGAGAGTATACATGTAATATTTTACGAGTCTTATCTCTCTTGCGAGAAGAACAAGAAGGATGATCAAGATGGAGAGCCTTTGCCGGTTCCAGGAGAAGTCATTGATATGGCAAATGGAAAGACAAATATGATGAGTCAAGTAAAGGAGACAGGTGAAGATAATGCAATCTTTTCCTCATTAGCCCGAGAGGAACCAAGTACTACAATCACAACTACTGAAGCTGAAGAAAGAGTGGTTGATGCAGTTCAAAGCACTCCATAAGTAGTAGAAAAAAGGATACAAGAGAACCAGTCAGGCTTACCCAGCTCCTCTACAAATGAAATTCAAGTGCCCAACTAGAAACACAAAAGCTCTCATCCTCTCGACAACATAATCATTCCGCTTGATTCAGGAGTCCAAACCAGATCAAAAGCCAAAAATTCACTTGCCTTCTTAGCTTTTCTTTCCAAATAGAGCCCAAACAAAATTAAGGAAGCCTTAAATGATGCAGACTGGATCACATCTATACAAGATGAGTTGCATCAATTCGAAAGGAACAAAGTGTGGCACCTGGTACCTAGACTCTCAGATTGTACCATCATATGAACCATGTGGGTATTCAGGAACAAGCTTGATGAACATGGGAACACTACAAAGAACAAGGCAGGGTTAGTTGTCCAGGGTTACAATCAGGAGGAATAAATTGATTATGACGAGACTTTTGCTCCAGTTGCTCGTATGGAAGCTATCATAATCCTCATTGCCTTTGCATCACATATGGAATTCATTCTGTTCTAAATGGATGTCAAAAGTGCATTTCTGAATGGTTTTCTCAAGAAAGAAGTCTATGTAAAGCAACCTCCAAGCTTTGAATATCATGGACATCCTGAATATGTGTTCAAATTGGATAAGGAACTGTCTGGATTGAAGCAGGCTCCTCGAGCTTGGTATGAAAGGTTGTCAAAATTTTTCTTAGAAAATAGCTTTGCAAGAGGAAAAATTGACAACACTCTGTTTCTGAAGAAACGAGGAAGGAACCTGCTCATTGTTCAGATATATGTTGATGATATCATTTTTGGGGCAACAACTGACTCACTTTGTGAGGAATTTGCAAAACTCATGGGAAATGAGTTTGAGATAAGCATGATGAGGGAGTTGAATTTCTTCTTGAGTCTTCAAGTGAAGTAATCCACAAATGGAACATTCATCAGTCAGCAGAAATATATCAAGGAGCTTCTGAAGAGGTTTGACATGGAAGCACCAAAAGTGATTGACACTTCCATTGTCACTGCTACTCGACTGGACATGGATGAATCTGGATCTCCTGTGAATCAAACAATGTATAGAGGCATTATTGGGTCTCTCCTCTATCTCACTGCAAACATGCCAGATATTGTTTTCAGTGTGGGACTATGTGCAAGGTTTTAGTTAAATCCCAAGGAATCTCATTTGAAGGCTGCCAAAAGAATTCTGAGATATCTTAAGGGAACACAGGACCTGGTTCTGTACTACCCTTGACAATTTTAATATCATTGGGTATGTTGATGCTGATTATGCAGGTTATCTTGTGGACATGAAAATCACATTTGGAATGGATCACTTCCTAGGATCATGTCTTATTTCATGGGGCACAAGGAAGAAAAATGCAATAGCTCTTTCAACAGCTGGAGCAGAATATGTTGCTGCAACTTCCTGTTGTGCTCAACTCCTATGGATCAAATAGCAATTGGAAGATTTTGGTGTGTACACTAACTGTGTGCCTCTTCTATGTGACAACACCAATGCACTCAACATGGCCAAGAACTCGGTCCAGCATAAAAGAACCAAGCACATTGATGTGAGACATCATTTTCTCAGAGACAATGTAGAGAAGGGGCTTATCTGCATGAAGTTCTGCAGTATAGAAGACCAAATTGCAGATATCTTCATCAAAGCCCTGAGCAGAGAACATTTTGATAGAAATAGGATGGCACTGGGGCTAATGAAGCCTAACTGAGAACCTGATTTCTTCCATATGGCTATGAAAGTTACATTCAGGTGAAATTAGCTAAGGTGTTTTCTGGCCAAGTCTAACTCACTTCTATACCGTTGCAAGTAGACACGCACGATGATTATAGAAGCTGCAGAAACAATGCATGAGCAGTAAAAGAGGATTGAGAACCTTTTAAAGACCGGTCAAGAACCTGGTTCATGTACCACATGTTGGCAGTCTTGTGTTTTTCTCATACATATCTCAAAAGAAACAAAAATTGAGTGCCCTCATTAAAACCCTCTCATTTCCAAACCTTGAGCGATCACCTCTCTCTTTCTCAGCCTCTCCGGAACTTTCAAACTAATCATCTACCATGGCTGAAGATCAAACAATCCTTCCCACCATTGAAGAGAAAACCTTCGACTCCTCTGTTCCTAAAGAAACACCTCTCAACATTCCCCCTTCCACCACTGTTGAAACTGAAACATCTAAACCTGATTCTCTTTCACCCTCCATCTCCCTCACCACTCCCTCAGACCACACTCTTCCTCTAAGTGTTGAGAACTCAAAAATCCCTAAAATCAACAGTATCTCTTCTCTGTCGCCTAAGATTCTCAAAGAACAGAGAAAATATGAAGAAAAGAGTGAGACTCCACAAGAATAAAAGGTCTTGAGATGGTCGAATTTCCAAAGTGGGGATATCTGTTCAAAGTGGATGTGCCTAAGGTTAATGAGGATGAGGTCCAAAGTATCTATGGTGACCTCTTCACTGTTGAATTCGACCATATTTGTGCTCTAGTAAATGGCGTATCCATTGTTATGGACTCATATATTCTATCAGTATCAGTCAAATGTCCGCAGATGCTCAGATTGATCTCGTTCTCAACACTCTTGTTGCCGCTTCTAAGCCCTCTTCCTCTAGTGTCCCCTAGGCTAATCCTCCAGTGACCAGTTTCCAGTTTATCTCTTTTGTTTTGATGACTTTGTGGTAGTTTTTTTGTGTGGTATGGATGGAATTCACTTGTACTGCTCCCGCTTTTAACATTCCAAGTCTACTTTTGATGTAACGGCAAAGGCTTATGTTTTATAAAATTAATGGCGACTGTCCTCTTTTACTGTAAATGCTTATGTTTCTCTGCTTCTCTTTTCTATCATGTTGTGTGCACATAAGTGACATGAATTAACTAGGCTAGACTTCTTTATGCTATTTGTTTGTTTGTGTGTTTTTTATGATGCCAAAAGGGGGAAATATGGCTAAAATTGAAGGAGCTAAGAAGGGTTTGAGCAGGGGAAACTTGTGAAGTTCCTGTTACTTCATCTGGTTTTTGTTGCTCTAAACATGATTATCAATTTCTAAGTTTGTCATCATCAAAAAGGGGAAAATTAATGGGTTTACAGTATCTTAGCTTTATATTTTGATGATCTAACAAACTTACTGTCAAAGAACCAGATAAGGAACCTGATACACTTGGTACACAACTCAATCAACGGACTCAAGCTAATGTGAGTTGCTACGACTTCAGAAGATAAAGAATCAACACAGGGACCTGATCCCCTTGGGTTCCCCTGACAGCAGTACGAAGTCAACTGTCTACATCTGGAAAGTGACTGCTTGCACTGTACACACAAACAGTGCAGCACAGTACATCAGTCACTTCTCATTGACCAACCAAGTGATTACATCATTCAAATGGTGTCATCCATGTTGTATTAATAATAAACATTACAACAAAACATCACTTGAACACTTAGAGAATTCATTCAAGCATATGACAATCAAGCATTCAATTCTCAAGTGCACCAAGAACAAAGTACAACACTACTATGGACTAGTTCCTACAACAAGTCTCTTGTATGTTCTTAATTGAGTTGTAACTTTGTAATTGTTCTTCATTATATTTTCTACTTTGCTTATCTAGAAGCTTCATATAGGAACACATTGAAAATTATAAACCTTTAGTGTTTATGTCGTGACTAGAGTTAGTCATGAGTTGAAGTCTTTGTAATAGGTGTATTGCAAAGTGGCTTGTAGTAGGTGTATTACAAGTTAGTGAGGGATTAAGAGTTTAATTCCTAGATCGCATAGGTTGTAATCTAAAGATTGCTCATAGTGAAGTTGAAATCCTACCAGTGTAGGTCGTATTTTTTTTATCCCCTTGAGCAAGAATTTTTCCACGTAAAAGTTCCCTGTTCCATTTACTTGTTGTTGCATTAACGTTATCTGTGTAAACCTATATAGGACCGGGTCTCTTATAGTTTGGTGGACTCATGTATTCTATCAGTTTCGATCATAAGTTTTTCTTTATCATTTAACTTCCATTAAATGAGTCATCTACGATATTTGAAGTAATCCATATTCCATACCAAAAGATGATATGAATATACCACCAAAAGACATGGTGCAGTAGATGGGGCTGCTTCTCTCTTAACTAGAGGTCTTGAGTTCGAGCTCTGGGTATGGAAAAATCCTTGGTAGAGAGCGCTATCCTCCAAATAGGGCCCTACCCGACGCGAATCCAGATATAATCGGGCTCCAATACGGGCATCGAATACCGAATGGGAAACAAAAAAAAAAGATGATATGAATATGGCCTAGATGGCCATGCTATGATGGCCAATAATTTAATACTCAATATAAGGTAGTTAATTATCAAACATTGAAGCAAATATCAGTTCAAAATTCTCACATTTAATTCACCATAAAAGAAACCTTCAAATTTCAAATCTTTTTGAAAGAATAGAGAAGAACAATAAATCCTCATTATGTTTAATATTCACTTCGTAACCACCCAAAATTCAGTTAATGGAAGATGGCCAATTATAAACCAGGGGAAGCTAGCCATTTTAATATTAGTTTAAGTTATATGTACTATCAGTATTAATTTTTTTTACAACTATCAAGTAATCGAAAGAATATTTATATATAAGCCTTCCTAAAATGTGATTCCTACTATTAAAAATAAAATAAATTATCTGCTACGACAGATAAAGATAATCTGCTAATGTAAAAATTTGTCAACTGATAATGTATATAACCTAAATTTTTTTTAATATTGCTTGTTGAAGGGACTTTGGTATTTTTGGTTGTGAAGAGACCTTTTCTTGGTGATTATAGGTAGAGGCATTAATTATAGATGAAGGCAAGTCTTTTCCAAATTATTGTTATTACATTTACTTGAACTCTTTATATAGTTAGCAACAACTAACGGTTTGCCAAACTAGATATCATTTAATAATAATAAAAAATCTACAACAACGAAAATAATTTTTACTTAAATTTAGCTTTCAATGTAGCGAGAGGGAAAATCGTTTAATTTGAAGTTCTAAAAGAATACCAAGGGCAAATCTATAAACAAAACAAAAAAAATATGGTAAAAATTACCAGAGCAAACATGTTATGGAAATAAAAACCACGCCATAATCTCAAATTAGATGAGAAAAAATAATCCAATCTCGTCTATTAATGAAAAATATTTGTTTGAGTCATGTTTAAAAAATATCAAATAATTTGAATTTAGCCGTTAAATATTAAAGTTTATATATTATTTAAACTTGAATAAGTAATAAATGTATGTATAAAAATCACATGTCTTTTAATATTTAATATTAATTTAGTATAAACTTCGAGCGCGAGTAAATTCTTAGCATAATCAAATTTATAGTTGATGTTTTTAGTTAATTTTTTGAGATTGAATTGATAAACTATAACCTCTACTACATTTTGAACCTCCAACGATCTAATTAGTAGTATTAAAATTTGAAAAGAACATTTATTTTAAAAAAATATTACTAACAAGCATGAAAACAAAGTCATCAGGCAGAAAACTTTAAACAAATGAAAATTCAGTAGACAAAAATTTCTTTCAACTAATTTTTTTTAATAAGAATTTCTATATCTTCTTTCAACCCAATTACTCAACATCAAAATTTCCAACTCTTTCTCCTTTTCTTTAAAATCTCATATAAATTCCACCTTCACGCAACAGTAAAAATTATCATTCTATGATTATGAGTTCAAGTTATGAAAGCAACATTTTATAGGAATATAAAGTACGATTGCATACGTCAAATTACACGTGGTCCGTCCTTTTTTAGACATTGCATGCAACGAGAGCTTAGTGCACGAGGTGATGCTCTGGTTTCCATCCAAATAAAATCTTATACGTACTAGTCTGGTGCTGACATTTTCTATATATATATTTTTAATATAACAAACCCCAACCCCAAACCAAAATCACCCCCTCCCTCCTCCTTTAACCAAAACCCCTTCTCTCTTTCACACACAAAGACAGAGAGAACAGTTTGGGTTTGACCCAATTAATTAATGCCAGCATTAAAAAAATCTGGTAAAGTTTCTTGTCCTGTGACTAAAAACAGAAAAAATTAAATTTCTCAGATTAGAGAAAAAAGATTAGTATTAATTATCAAATCTGCAAAAAAGATTTTCTTTAATTTTTTCAAGTAGGTGAAAGGCAATAGTCCTGGTCTATTTAGAGAAAGAAAAAAAGAGAGAGAATGCTTATCACAGTTTTGAAGTTGCTGTAGTTCTAACTTCCAAACACTGTCTTTTGTTTTTATTTTTTTGTTTCTTTTTATTGCATTTTAAAAAGGGGTATAAAGTGAAAAAAGGGTATTCCAAAGCTCTTCTTTGGGCTTTTAGCTCTCTTGATCTGATTCTTCTAAGGGGTGAATGAAATTTTGAATCTTTTTGTGCATGAAATTTTCATTACAGAAATGGACCAAACAATTGAAAGGTCTCCAAATGCACATAGGGGTTTTCGAGTTCAACCTCCACTGGTGAGTCTTCATAATCTTTTTGACTTTTTTTCTTTTTTCTTCTGTTAATTTGTTTGATTAATGCCTTTTCTTGAAATACCCTGATGATAATTCCTGGTAAAGGTGCTATCTTTACAAGAATTTTTGGTATTTAGCTTGTTTCTTGAGGTACCCTGATGATAATTCCTGGTAAAAGAGCTATCTTTGCAAGAATTTTTGGTATTTAGCTTGTTTTTTTAAGGTACCCTAATGAAAATTCCTGGTAAAGGAGCTACCTTGGCAAGAATTTTTGGTATTTAGCTTGTTTCTTGAGGTACCCTGATGAAAATTCCTGGTAAAGGAGCTACTTTGAGAAGAATTTTTGGTATTTAGCTTGTTTCTTGAGGAACCCTGATGATAATTCTTGATAAAAGAGCTACCTTGGCAAGAATTTTTGGTATTTAGCTTGTTTCTTGAGGTACCCTGATGAAAATTCCTGGTAGAGGAGCTACCTTTGGAAGAAATTTTGGTATTTTAGCTTTTTTCTTGAGATACCCTGATGAAGATTTTTGTTGAAGTTTTAATTTTGTAGGATTTTTGGTACTTAGCTTGTGTTGTTTTTGGGTCTTGTCTTAATTTGGCCTTTTGAGCTTGGATTGGTATAAAATTGGGAGGTGCTCAAGTGAAAATCTTGCTAAATGTGCAGCTTTTTAAGGGTTCTTTGAGTTTTTGCCCATGTTATTGTTTTCAGCGCGCTTCTGGGGTTCACCTCTTCCTGAATTTGAAGCTTCATCTTTGCAGCATTATAGATTGAGAAACAACTATATGTCGTTGTGGTCATGTTTCTGAAGATGGCCCTCTTTGATCTCTTTGTTTTCCATTTGCTGCAGCTTTTATGAAATTCGTTAATTTGCAAAGGTGTTCTTTAACAATCATATTAGTTCACTCTTTAACAACTTTGTTAATTCAGTTTAGCAACTAGAAAAAGATGATTGAATGTTGAGTTGACTTGAGTCCTTGAGCTGTTTCGAGATTATAGTTGCCATTCTGGAATCTCCCATCACAGGCTCACGGTTAAGATTGACTGAAGTCAATTGTTTGTGATAAGTGAATAAAGTTATAATTACGTTGCATCTTATTCAACTGAATCTGTGTGTTGTATAAGAACTAGAAGTTTCTACTATGATGTGAGTCTCTATATTTCTTTTATCAGAGTAGATTGTGATTGCCAAGGAAGACTTAACTTTGGATCTGCATGTGGTTATCTTGATTTTTTATTCCATTCATTCGTTAGGAATAATGGGGACATTTATGATTGTCTATGAGATTGACATGGAGCTATAATATTAGTGTTGTCTTTCCATTTCCATTTTACAAGGGATTCTCTTCAATTGTTTGAAACATGAGTACCTGGATTTATGATGAACTTATAGGTGCTGTGCTGTTCTACTTTACTGCGATCAAGGTTGGAAAGAGTCCCTCTCTTACTGGGTGTAATCTAGTTTGTCTTTTGCGTGAACTAGATGTACCAATTCTGCACTCAATTTTCATTTGAATTCAACTCTGCAAGCAAGAGGTGGTCTGAAATTGTACTATTTTATACTTCCTTTTGTCATCGCTTGAATAGAAGTATGACGAGATGGAGCATTATACTGGACTAATATCGATGTTGAAAATATTAATGTAGACCTTTCAAAATTTTGATAAGGTTTGTACTAAATGAATAGGTTTGCACAATCTGAGCCGAGGGTCTCCCGGAAACAACCTCTCTACCCCTCCGGGGTAGGGGCAAGGTCTGCATACACTCTACCCTCCCCAGACCCCACTAGTGTGATTCTACAGGGTTGTTGTTGTTGTTGAATAGGTTTGTACAATCCACTGAAAAATAAGGTCCTGCTTTATGAGGACCAATCTCATAAACTTAGAACGTCAAAATTACGTTACATTGCTGTAAAGCACAATGGGGTAGGTGCCCGTCTTATGCTCTTTTGATAGATTTATGAGGACTAATGGCTGACGAGACTTAACTCAAAGAATTTATAGATATATGATCATTAAAGTGGTGATATATTTTCCAGTAGGCTAATATGTGGGCTCTTAGCTAGTAAATTCTGCTATTCAGTATGCACCACGTTATTTAGACCATGGTGTTTATACCTTGTCCAGGCATTTTCCTTTCTCAAATTCAGTCATGCATATCCTCATCTTTTCTTTTCTCAATTTTGGTGTAAATAGTGCACAATGATTTGTCTATATTTCAGTTTTCCTACTAGTTTAGAGAAGACATTCTCCTTTTGCTATATTTGTCTTCTGTAGAATACACCTGCATATTCTAATTGGTAAAGATTTGCAGGTTGACTCCGTGTCATGCTATTGCAAGGTTGACTCGGGATTAAAGACAGTTGTCGGGGCAAGAAAATTTGTCCCAGGATCGAAAATTTGTATCCAGCCAGACATTAACCCTCGCGCACACAAGACTAAAAACTCTCGCAGGGAGAGGTCAAGAGTGCAGCCACCCCTTCTACCTGGCCTACCAGATGATCTTGCAATTGCTTGTCTAATACGTGTTCCCCGTGTTGAACACAACAAGCTCCGTCTAGTCTGCAAAAGGTGGTATCGGCTTCTTGCTGGAAACTTCTTTTACTCTCTCAGGAAGAGTCTTGGAATGGCAGAGGAGTGGGTATATGTGATGAAGAGGGATCGTGATGGAAGGATTTCGTGGCATGCATTTGATTCAACCTATCAACTGTGGCAGCCACTTCCACCTGTTCCGGGGGAATACAGTGAAGCCCTTGGATTTGGTTGTGCTGTTCTTAGCGGTTGCCATCTGTACCTGTTTGGTGGAAAAGATCCAATTAAGGGGTCTATGCGACGGGTAATCTTTTATAGTGCTCGAACAAATAAATGGCACAGGGCACCAGACATGCTTCGTAGACGTCATTTCTTTGGTTCTTGTGTAATCAACAATTGTCTCTATGTCGCTGGCGGAGAATGTGAAGGAATCCAGAGGACTCTCCGTTCAGCTGAAGTTTATGACCCCAATAGGAACCGCTGGAGCTTTATTGCTGATATGAGCACAGCTATGGTGCCCTTTATTGGGGTTGTTTATGATGGGAAGTGGTTTTTAAAAGGATTGGGATCTCACAGAGAAGTTTTGAGTGAATCCTATAACCCAGAGATGAATGCATGGAGCCCTGTCAATAACGGGATGGTTGCTGGTTGGCGCAATCCAAGCATCTCCATGGATGGTCGCCTTTATGCTTTGGACTGTCGTGATGGGTGTAAACTTAGAGTATATGATGAAGCCACACATTCGTGGAATAGATTTATTGACAGCAAGCTCCATCTTGGTAGTTCTCGTGCTTTAGAGGCTGCAGCTCTGGTTCCCCTCAATGGTAAACTCTGTATAATCCGTAACAACATGAGCATTAGTATCGTTGATGTGTCAAATCCTGATAAACAAGTTGAAACTAACCCACATCTTTGGGAAAACATTGCCGGTAAAGGGCACTTCAGAACTCTGTTCACTAATTTATGGTCAAGCATTGCAGGACGAGGAGGGTTGAAGAGCCATATTGTGCATTGTCAAGTGCTACAAGCTTGAGCATTGTCCATAGTATATACTCGCCCTTGATGAGAACTAAGAATTGGTTAACTTCTTCAACCTCAAGAACAAAATCTTTTCTGTTAAAGCAGTTTTGACATCCTCAACATGGTCTAGTGCCAGTTTGTGAACCAAATAGTTGCATAATCCATTTTCACTTCTTGATGACCTTCTGCAACCTCTGCAGATAACGCTCACCTCGGTAAAATATTGTATATGTCATATGGAAGTGTTTGGATTGAACATAATTCGATATTGGCCTTGGTTTCAGCATCAACAGCTCAAGCATGGATTTCCTGGTATTTTCATACTTTGCCATTTATTCATCAGCAGATGTCTGTTCAAATACAGAGCTAGCTTGCTAATGAATTTCGAAGTAGAAAAAACGAGGCTATTTCGTCGCTTCATAAAAGATTAAAGAGATCAAATAGCTCTATATTTTGTGTATCCATTTAGTCCGTTGTTTTGCACCAATGGTAGAAAAACATAGGTTGGTTACTGAAGGACATATAGGTAGAATCTCTGCTTCTTACCTTCTTCCCTTGCTTTCTTTCAAGATCTGTACAATATGTGATTGGGATAGGAGCGGCATTGAACTGCAACCTTTGGCTGCTGAAGTGGCTTATTTAGAAGTTCCTTATATTCAGCATTATGATCTTGCTGCTCCTGCTCTTTGAATATGTTGCTTATGATCAGTTAGAACATAGTGGCGATGCCTATTTCCTAAAGCTTGTGCTTTTCGACGAAGGCTTCTATGAAACAGGTAATTAATCATAGGTTCAGTGATGTGACATTTCAAGATTTTGCATAACATGTTGAGTTTATATTCTTACTTACAAAGGTTATGTGAACTCTTGAAAAAGTTACATGATGCGTTATCGCCTTAGTATTCGTGGATTTCCTTTTGCTGTAATATAGATTGGCATTTGGTCGATATGTAATTCCAAAGTTTTTGTTATTGAAGATGTGATGCTAAATGTTTTGACATTTGCAAATTGAATTGCTACTAGCTTGAAACTTTGTCAAAAGATATGTGACCCTCAACAAATGTTCTCATCCTGCTTGTAAAGAATGATCCTTTGGTATAAAGATATTCTATCCTTAAGCAAAATTCATTGTTCTTTGAGCTAAGGGTCTATCGGAAATAGCCTTTCTACCTTTATAAGGTAGGGGTAAGGTCTGCGTACATACTACCCTCACCAGATTCCACTGGTTTTACTTTTTTTTTTTTTTTTTGTTGTTGTTGTTGTTGTCGTCTTCAAGCTAAAACCTCTTTACACAAATAAGAGTCTTCTCGTCTCGTCTTTGATTAGTAAAAAAAAGGTAGTCCAATACACAAAGCATCTCGTATTCATGCAGGGTCCGGGTAAAGCCCGCGCCTCTAGGGGTATGATGTAGACAGCCTGCGTAATGCAAGCATTAATAGTTGCTTCCATGGCACACAAGTTGACCACTATCTATATATTTAGCAACTTTATTTCCTCATCAGAAACATGACAGAACAGATATGCTATGTATTCACTTGAGAATATTACAATTCCAAGTACACAAGAAAGAACTAAACAAAAGAATTAACTTTAGGTCCCCCTGCTAAGCATTTCTTGAAAACGTTTAAATGATTCTTCTCTTTCAAACTTAAGTTGCTTCCTGAAATTCTTGATAAAATCATGAGCAGATTTGTTCACATCCTCCATCAAGAACCTTTTCGTCGACGCGATTCTCTCTCTTCTTTCACCATCTTTGTCCAACCCCTTCATATTTGAAGAACTCTTTTGGTGTTGATCCATTTTGAAGCTTAATCTATAAACTTCTTTTAGTGTTCTTCGCGCTTTTTCGAAGGTTGAAGAGTTAGTTAAATGATGATGGATTGTTAGCTTGTGAAGTTTGCTATTTATATAGTTGTAAATTGTGAGTTTAAGATGTTGTTCTTAGCTTCGAAGCATGAGTTTTTCATGGGAAAAAAGCAAAGGAAAGGAGAAGGAAAGAAAGAGTGAAGATCTATGTTTGTTCATGAGTGGAAGGCATTCTTATTGATTATTGAAGCCAAAAAGGAAAAGGCAAAGCACTTGTTTATTTTATTGTTAGTTTTTGTGTTTCTATATGGTTTAGCATTTCAATGGAAGTTGCAGGCTTAGATTTGTTTATTTGCAGTGCAAGAAACTGACGTAAATCTAAAAATATATTATTGCTCTCTTTTGTGGGGTTATCACTTGGTTTTTTGAGTCTTTTGACTCAACTTTTGTACTTATTTTGACTTCCAAGGGACGAAGGACAGCTCGGTGCACTAAGCTCTCTCTATGACCACAAAGGTCTATTGTACACGGTCTTATCCTGCATTTCTGCAAGAAGCTATTTCCACGGCTTGAACTCGTGACCTCCTGCTCCTGGTCACATGGTAACAGATTTACCAGTTACGCTAAAGCTCCCCTTCTTCCGAGAGACGAAGGGTTTGTCCAAAAAGTCCTACTAAGGGATATTCACTACTACTGTTAAATCGTTAAAGATAGGAAAGCAATAATTCTAAGTGATCCATTCTGGCTAAGAAATAATCAAACAGAGAATCATTAAGAAGTTTTGGTCAAGAAAAAAGAAAATTTTCTTTTAATTTAGAATTAATGATTTAAATTCAAATCCATCTATTAGTGTTGAGATAATAGTGAAACTTGTCGTTAAGTAATTGGTTATTAAGATTAGGTCTTCATATAATATCACCACACAAGAAACTTACACATGTAACTTATGAAAAAAAATGACATGTGTCTGTTAGATAAACTTTTAATATTACTTAGTCACGGTTAGTTATATATTCTCGCCTCAATTTAAAAAATTATGAAATACGTTCAATACATCTGATTTTCTTAAAAAATGTCATAGAGAATATTATTAGTAGTTGCACAATCTCAAAAACGTTATTTCAATTGTTTGAAAATAGAACTTTAGTCCCTATCATTCTGTTTTTCGTAGAACTTTAAGGCAACAAAAAAGCATTTTGTTTTTGCAATTATTTTCAATCAACTTTGTCTCATTTTTTGCCGAGGCTGGGTCTGGGCCGGCCCGTGTGCCAAAAATTAATTAAATTTAAATTTAAATATTTAAAAAAGTAAAAACTAAAAAAATATTAATTATAACCCCCATTTTCCAACCTTAGATTGCTCATTTACCCTTCCATATCAACTATAATTTATATTTTTGATATGCATGTAGTATGACAAGGTTAGTTTTTCTTTTGCGTAATTAACAACGAACTAGGAAAGTTATAAGTGGCCAATATTTTTTTTTCAAAAGAAAATATTACTTTAACTAGCCAATGATCAGTTTGGTTACTTTAATATATTATTAATTATTAAATTGCTCCTCAGCATAGAAAAAGGTCAAGTTTTAATGCCCCAAAAAAAATTGACAACACTAGTAAATTTCATGAATTTTAAAAATTTATTGACTATAATGATGAAATCAACAAATAATGTTAAATCTAAATTAAAAAACCTTAAGGTATAAATTTATTGAAGCAATTCCTGAATCAAAGGAAAGTGAAAGAAAAGTATTAAAAAAATATTTATGTAACATTAACAAAAGAAGAGCTAGAGATATAGAGAATTTACATTTCAATTACAAGATTTCTTGTCAAATATCAAGATTCTTGTACACTCTAAATAAACAGAAGTCATTCATATAATTAAGAGATTATGTCACGAAAAACTATCAAAAGATTTAGTGAAATATTTTTTTTCTAAAAATATTGAAGGGTCGACCCGCCATAGCCCGAGGCCCTCTTAGGCTAAGGCTGGGCTGGCCATTTTAAGGCCCATATAGATGGAGGGTTGGCCCGACCAGCCCACGAGGTTTGGGCTGGGTTGGACTGGGCTAGCTCGTTTTGACAACTCTAGATTTTAAGCTAAATTGTTTTCAAATTTAGAAGGGTCATTCTTTTTAGAACGGACAAAAAAGGAAATAGGTTCGAGACGTAGGTAGCAGTTCTTATTAGTCCTACCAAATCATGTTAGCAGAAGATGGCATTACAGACTTTTGAGTAAACCAAATAAACTACTAGCTCTTCATGGCAATTGGAACTCTGTATCATCCAAATTTCTTTGCAAAATGCAATTCATCTTCCACACTGAACTTTTGAAATTTTATATTCAAAATTCAATTTTGTCGAAAGTTGGGGTACTTTCCACACGTATATTACGTTTCGTGTTGAAAATATTGGGTTCAGTTAAACTCATAACATACTACATGATTACATAAGTATGGAAGTTGTCTAGCATATCAGCGATTGACACAATCCAGAGTTTAGTGATGTTCGACGAAACTTTACATATTCAAGATTAGAAAACTTGAATATCAAAATACAGAGTGTTTACTGCAGGAAGAATTTGTGAAATTATTAGCCTTGATTTTCTTTCACTTCACAAGAAGTGAAGTAAATAATACATTTGCGACTGCTCCTTTCAGCATGAGGTGCATATTCTTTCCCATCTACTCAGTACTAAGCATTTGCATATCATTGACAGGAGCTGGAAGCTGCAAAGATAGATAATTGGTTGTTACAGCTTACAAACTATAAGGGGTCGTTTGGTTCGTGTGTATAAAAATAATGCTGAAAAAGGTGTATTAGTAATGCATGGGTAAGTAATGTAAGTATTAGTTATGCAGATATTATTTCTTCTCCATTGTTTGGTTTGGTGTATCAAAAATTTAAAAATATTGCATATTAGCCTTGGTATTGCTAACCATAAATTGCTATGTATTAGTTATACATAGAATAATACCAAATAGGTTGTATAACTAATACTTGCAGTAGTAATACATAGGCTGAAAAAGTGTACCTAACAAGGAATTAGTAATACCAAAAGCTAATGCATGCATTAGTTTCTCTAATGCATCCTATCAAACAACCCCTAAAACCTCATATATTTTCTGAGTCACTTCTCAATAAATAGATCAATCAGGTTTCAAGAATTACTGGTGTATTACCAAATATCCACTATGGTACAACTAGTAAGAGTGACTTAAAGAAAAGTGGTGAAGTTAAAAAGGTTCGGTGCACGAAATATTCTGCGTTTACGCAAGGTTCAGGGAAGGGCCGCACCTCAAAGGGTGTGACGTAGCAGCCTACCTTGATGCAAACATTAATGGCTGATCCCACGGCCCGAACCCGTGATACGTCACATGAGGACAACTTTACCGTTGCTCAAAGGCTCCCCGAAGGATATTGAAAAGACTTGCCCAAAATCATTATGTTACACGTGTTCAATTTATTCCAATAGAAACTCCACAATCCAAATATAAGCAGTTCTTTGAAGGAATTACCCTCAGTTGCTACTGTTAGATCCGTGGTTATCCTGTATTTGTAAATAATGATTCTGGAAATTAGAACGTTATCTTGTAAACGTAAATTTAAATGATACAGAAATTAATTCGAGCTCACTGAATTCACAGTGTTTCCTTAAGGAATTTAATCCCCTCCTAGTACCCAAGGTTATAGATTATTTCCTCCCAGGATAGAACGAATTACACACTGGTGTAGCGGTACTTCAAACCCCAGTGTTTCAGCGAACACAAAGTTCGGCAGCAAATCACACTTATGGATGCTTTGTTTGTAGTTAAAAACAATGCAGAATAAGGAGGACAACTCAGAAGTCGAATGGAAATTCTGAGAGGAAGGAATGCAAAGTATAGCCAATGTTGAATTCTTACTGAAGAGAATATCAGATTGCAATTCGTTTTTCCAGTGTATACGCAGTGTATACAGAGTATATATCCAGTATATACAGAGTGTATATCCAGTGTATACAGAGTGTATATTAAGTGTATACAGAGTGTTTCGAGTGTTTTTTCCGATGTTTCTTCTTTCTCTCCAACTTATGCTCTATTTATAGCAGTTATTTGAGAGAAATCCGCCCCTCCATGGTGCAACAAGCACTAGGCTATCATGGAGAAAACACTTACATGGTGGAATGTACACTTGCTTGGTGGGAGGAGCGCTTGCACCATTGTGGGAGGTGCACTAGGCTACTTACTGCTTAGTGTTGCAACACAATACACGGATTGAAAAATATCCGTTACAAACACAGATTATATCACGTTAATATTCACTATTAACAAATAAATTTGGTCCAAAAAATTAATCAATCGATCGATCATTTGACCAAATCCAAATCCAAATCCAAATCCCATTTTCCATTCACTCTAATTTTAAGACTATTTCATCTTAAACAAAAACTCAACAATCCTCCACATGAATGGGGAATGGCTATATCACGGAAGTATGCATGAAAAACTTGTGTGATTTGCAAACAAGGATTAATTGCATCTGGATAAGTAGGTTTCCCTTTGAACTTTCCGTAGTGAACTTATGTCGGATATACTCGGTCAATCGGTAGATTTGATATCTTTGAACCGTCGAACTTTAGTGTATACCTAGACAACCATAAGTCACACAATCAACACTTAACCGTCTTTAGTTCTCATTGTTGTGTTCGTTTCAGCCATGAACACTGCCTGGTTTCATAAGTACGTAGAGAATTGGCCGTGCAAAATTCTCCTTGAAACGGCTAATACTTCACACTTACATAGGTGATTCCTAAACGTGTCATCCCATAGATACACTATTTGATATACCCTGTATCAAATTTAGAAATCATTAAAAAGCCTTAATGCTTTATCCTTGGTACTGAACATTGTCTCATCACGAGAATGGACTAAAATTTTTTGTTGACAATGTTGAACCGTCACTAATGACTTTGTTTGATCTCCTTGAACCTAGATCTTGGGATCTCCAGTCTTCTAGGTAGAGTTACCACCACAATGACTTGTTCTCGGCCATAGTCCTATTCCCCTCGATGATTTCTCAACTACCTCTCTAGTTAGGCCTTTTGTAAGTGGATCCGACATATTATCACTTGACTTTACATAGTCAATCGTGATAATTCCTCTAGAGAGAAGTTGCCTAACGGTTTTATGTCATCGTCGTATATGACGAGATTTACCGTTATACATAACGCTCCCAGCCCTTTCAATTGTCGCTTGGCTATCACAGTGTATGCATATTGGTGCCAACGGTTTGGGCCAAAATGGAATGTCTTCCAAGAAATTCCGGAGCCATTCAACTTCTTCACCGGCTTTATCTAAGGCTATGAACTCAGTCTCCATTGTAGAGCGGGCAATACATGTTTGTTTGGACGACTTCCAAGATACCGCTCCTCCACCAATAGTGAATACATATCCACTTGTGGACTTCGAATCAGTTGAACCGGTGATCCAATTTGCATCACAATATCCTTCAATCACCGCAGGATATTTACTGTAGTGCAAATCAAAGTTTTGGGTATGTTCTAAGTATCCCAAAACTCGTTTCATTGTCATCCAATGAGATTGACCTGGATTGCTCGTGTATCGACTTAGTTTACTTATAGCACAAGCTATATCTGGTCGTGTACAATTCATGATGTACATTAAGCATCCCTAAACACGAGCATAATCCAATTGTGATATGCTTTGGCCTTTATTCTTTGCTAGTGCAAGATTTACGTCAATTGGAGTCTTTGCAACTTTAAAGCCCAAGGCTTGAATTTTTCAAGTACTGTCTTAATATAATGAGATTATGACAATGTCAGACCTTGAGGAGTCTTTTGGATCGTAATCCCCAGAATTAAATCCACAATTCCCAAGTCCTTCATATAAAACTTGCTAGTTAGCATACGCTTAGTAGCATTTATGTTGGCAATGTTATTACTCATTATCAGCATATCATCCACATATAGGCAAACAATGACTATGTGATTTGGAACATTTTTAATGTACACACATTTATCACATTCATTTATCTTAAAACCATTTGACAATATTGTTTGGTCAAATTTCGCATGCCATTGTTTGGGTGCTTGTTTTAGTCCGTAAAGGGACTTAACAAGTCTACATACCTTATTTTCTTTACCTGGAACCACAAACCCTTCAGGTTATTCCATGTAAATTTCTTCCTCCAACTCTCCATTTAAGAAGGCCGTTTTAACATCCATTTGATGAATTTCAAGACCATACACTGCAGCTAATGCTACTAACATCCGTATGGACGTAATCCTTGTAACTGGGGAGTATGTATCAAAGTAGTCAAGACCTTCTCGTTGTCTATACCCTTTGACAACAAGTCTTGCCTTAAATTTATCAATAGTGCCATCATCTTTCATTTTTCTCTTAAAAATCCATTTAGAACCCAAAGGTTTATTTCCAAGAGGAAGATCAACCAATTCCCATGTATGGTTGTTCAATATGGATTCTATTTCATTATTGACTGCCTCTTTCCAGAACAATGATTCCGAAGAAGACATAGCTTCTTTAAATGTTCGAGGCTCATTTTCCAATAAAAAAGTCACAAAATCTGGTCCAAACGAAGTAGACATTCTTTGACGTTTACTACGTCTTGGATCCCCCTGATTAAATGTACTTTCTTTTGTTTCTTCCCGAGGTCGTTTAGATCCTTCACCAATCAACTCGCATTCCTTTTTATACGGATATATATTTTCAAAGAACTCAGCATTATCTGATTCTATAACCGTATTATTATGAATGTCGGGATTTTCTGATTTATGAACCAGAAATCGATATGCTTTACTATTAGTCGCATATCCTATGAAAATACAATCAACTGTTTTCGGTCCTATTTTTACCCTTTTGGGTTTAGGAACTTGCACCTTTGCCAAACACCCCCACACTTTAAAATAATTCAAGTTGTGCTTCCTTCCTTTCCATTTTTCATATGGAATGGATTGTGTTTTACTATGGGGTACTCGATTTAGTATTCGGTTGGCCGTAAAAACGGTTTCCCCCCACAAGTTCTGTGGCCAACCAGAACTTATCAACAATGCATTCATCATCTCCTTTAATGAACGATTCTTTCTTTCTGCAATCCCATTGGATTGGGGCGTGTAAGGGGCTGTTGTTTGATGAATAATTCCATATTCTAAACATATTTGTTCAAAAGGAGATTCATATTCACCACCCCTATCACTTCTTATCATTTTGATTTTCTTGTTAAATTGCGTTTCAACTTCATTTTTGTATTGCTTGAATGCGTCTATTGCATCATCTTTACTATTAAGTAAGTAAATATAGCAATATCGAGTACTATCATCAATAAAAGTTATGAAATACTTCTTTCCACCGCGAGATGGTATTGACTTCATGTCACAAATATCTGTGTGAATTAAGTCTAAGGGATTTGAATTCCTTTCAACCGGCTTATAAGGATGTTTAACATACTTAGATTCCACAAATATTTGACATTTTGATTTTTCGCATTCAAACTTAGGCAATACTTCCAAGTTAATCATTTTTCGCAAGGTTTTATAATTGACATGACCCAAACGTACATGCCATAAATCATTTGACTCAAGTAAGTAAGAAGAAGCTGAAGTTTTATTATTAGTTTCAACAACTATTACATTCAGCTTGAAAAGGCCCTCAGTAAGGTAACATTTTCCTACAAATATTTCATTCTTACTAATCACTACATTGTCAGATACAAAAATGCACTTGAAGCCGTGATTTACAAGAAGTCCAGTAGAGACTAAGTTCTTCCTAATCTCGGGAACATGAAGGACGTTGTTCAAAGTCATAACCTTGCCAGAAGTCATCTTGAGAAATATCTTACCGTATTCTTCAATTTTTGTTGTAGCAGCATTTCCCATAGAGAGCGTCTCTTCGGGTCCAGCAGAAGCATATGTAGAAAATGCTTCCCTCACATCACAAACATGGCGAGTGGCTCCAGAATCAATCCATCACTCCTTTGGGTTTCCTACCAGGTTGCATTCAGAAAGCATGGCGCACAAGTCATCAACATCATCATGCTTTTCTACCATGTTTGCTTGACCCCTTTGCTTGTCTTTCTTCCAAGCACGACACTCCGTAGATTTGTGTCCGGTTTTCCCACAGTTGTAGCAGTTACCACTGAACCGCTTCTTGCTTGGGTTGTATTTCGGACCAGAATGCTTCCACGCCTCAATCACGAGAAAGCTATCATTCTCTGGAGTTTCATCTGGAAGATCAGGAACATCTTCCTTGATGAACTTCTGTAGACATAACGTAGTCAAGTAGAAGAACATCTTTTGCTGCCAGCGCTTGAAATCCATCCCGGAAAATTTTTCGGATTTCTCTGCCGGTGCCAATGCCAGAGTTCGACTTGTCGATGCGTTGGCAGTCATCATCGGAACAACTTGATTTTCGTCATTCGCCATTTTTACTGTAAAAATGACACAAACAAACGTTTAATACTGGAGTGAAAAAATCACGTAGATTTTAATCTCCAACAAAACGCCACGAAGGCTTTACTCTCCAAATGGGAGTACACAAAACCACAAAGGTTTTAAGTTTCCAGAATAATAAGAATTAACACAAATACAGAAATTAAAATTATTAAATTCCTTAAGCTTGTTAGATCTGTGGTTATCCTGTATTTGTAAATAATGATTCTGGAAATTAGAACGTTATCTTATAAACGTAAATTTAAATGATACAGAAATTAATTCGAGCCCACTGAATTCACAGTGTTTCCTTAAGGAATTTAATCCCCTCCTAGTACCCAAGGTTATAGATTATTCCTCCCAGAATAGAACGAATTACACACTGTTGTAGCGGTACTTCAAACCCCATTGTTTCAGCGAACACAAAGTTCGGCAACAAATCACACTTATGGATGCTTTGTTTGTAGTTAAAAATAATGCAGAATAAGGAGGATAACTCAGAGTCAAATGGAAATTCTGAGAGGAAGGAATGCAAAGTATAGCCAATGTTGAATTCTTACTGAAGAGAATATCAGATTGCAATTCGTTTTTTCAGTGTATACGCAATGTATACAGAGTGTATATCCAGTATATACAGAGTGTATATCCAGTATATACAGAGTGTATATCCAGTATATACAGAGTGTATATTAAGTGTATACAGAGTGTTTCGAGTGTTTTTTCCGATGTTTCTTCTTTCTCTCCAACTTATGCTCTATTTATAGCAGTTATTTGAGAGAAATCCGCCCCCTCCATGGTGCAACAAGCACTAGGCTATCATGGAGGAAGCACTTACATGGTGGAATGTACACTTGCTTGGTGGGAAGAGCACTTGCACCATTGTGGGAGGTGCACTAGGCTGCTTATTGCTTAGTGTTGCAACACAATATACGGATTGAAAAACATCCGTTATAAACACGTATTATATCACGTTAATATTCACTATTAACAAATAAATTTGGTCAAAAAAATTAATTAATCGATCGATCATTTGACCAAATCCGAATCCAAAACCCATTTCCCATTCACTCTAATTTTAAGACTATTTCATCTTAAACAAAAACTCAACAGCTACTCTGTAAAGGTAAGTTATAAATTTGGAGACACGAGAAAATAATGAGCAAAACATAGGGAGGAGAAGAATACAGAGAGAATTCTGCTTATCTTGGCACAAAAATAATACTATAAAACAAACTATACACACACTCTTAAAAGAGCAGACTATATAACACGAACTCTTGCCTAAAACCTAGCTTATTACGGTTTTCACATTAAAATAACAAATTGTTCAAATCCATTAGTCAACTATTTAGGGGTTGACTGGTAGCTTTTTCTTTTAATCAAGGAAAACCAGCCACCTCTATAGTCTCTGCCACAATCTTTGGCACAGTCTTTGCTCTTCGGATGAACACTTTATGGTGAGTACTTTGTGTATACTGGGTAAATTCCCTAATGTGTAATAGCCTACAAATCACACAAAGGATGTAAACCGTACTAGGCAACCGCTGTGCGACAAGCTCTGCCTAGAAGACATTGAGAGGTGATCAATCTCAGATCATCTGTATGGATAACTGCTCTCCAAACCAACTGGCCATCACCGAAGGAATGACTTGTAACTTTTGCTCAAGTAATATTATTATTTTCTCAACCTAAGACTGCTCTACTTGTAGTGACTTTTTCTCATTTGTAAGTCATGTTAACATACCTAATTTGCAAAAGGCAAAGAAATTATTTTTAATGATTACAGTTACCAAAATATTATCCAAAAATCACAGAGAATCTTATTCAACAAAATCCTCACTATTTTCATCTACGTTATTCGAATTCACCGAAAATATCATTAGCTGTATGTTTTGGATCCTTCAAAAGTAGACCATTTTTGAAGAAGCCGACACGAGTACAACAACATTTTGAAGAGATCGCGCAACATAAATTTTCACCAACTAGCCAAAAAAGGTAATGCACACAACCATTTTTAATATTACTACATCTCTCAATTAAATGATCAGACCTTTCAAGTTTCAACCAATAAAGGCTAACAATTCCTCAAATGGAAGTTTTGGTAAACACATAGGATACTCCTAGACACCAATTTAGAAACTTCGTTATTCTCTCCGTTTTAAATTATCCGTCATTGAATAGTTGTCTCAAATATTTGTCATTATAGAAATTCAAGACTAAATTAATTTTTTTTTCTTCCTATTTTACCATTAATATTATATGTTCTTGAAAACTACAAGTACCTTAAGAATAAGCAAAATTTTAAATGTACAGAGATTATAAAGAAGAATAAAACGTCAAAAATTTAATATTTTCTTAAGAGACGTGCAAATGAATGAACAACAAAGTTAGTAATGTGAAGTTAACTATCTAACCTTTGGGGAGAAGTAAACTATTTTCTAGAAAAATAAGTTATTTTTGGTGTTTGATTGTCAAAAGAAAATTTCCACCAAAACTGAAAATTATTTTCCTTCACGATTATCTCAGCTCTTAACGTATAACTGCTTTAACTAACACTTCCAAATAATTATCAATCTTTACTACTCAACACTTCACCAAAACACTACCCAGTTCGCTAAACAGTAAATTCGATCGAATATCTATATAAAGATCTCAAAATTCAAAAAGATTTACCTGTAGAACTTGTCTCAAAGATCCACCACAAGAGCTCAACCAAATTCCATTATTCATACAAGAATGAATAGTCTCAAACTGATTCACATCAAGCTTCTTATTAACAAACCCAATCTGAAAGTAAACACTATCAGAAGGTGGCAAATCAACTCTAATTTCATTAACATTGAACCAAAAAAAGAATCTTTTCACTTCAATCCCTTTTAACTCAGTCATTGACCCAATACTTAGCTTTCCACTAATCTTTTCAGCATAATAAACCAAATATTCAAACTCTACATAACAAGGGGTCTTTAAAAAAACTTCAAAGTTTCCATCTTTATCAAGATTAAAGGATTCCACAGTGTCTGGAAAGATGCCACGTGGAAGCCCAAAATCTGGGAGAATATCATATATTGTCGGTTTTGGTTCTGGCTGTGGTGATGGGCTGAGTATGAAAGAGAGGGTAAAAGGGGTTAATATGAAGAGAAGAGAAATACCCAAATGGAATCTTGAATTGGAAGCCATGTTTGTTGAAGAAATTGAGCTTTGGAGTGAAGGTAGTGCTTTAGATGGTTGTACTTTCTGCTTAAAGAGTTGTACCTTAATTGGATGGGGGGAGAAAAAAAAAATAGTACAGTTTTATAGGTTAGAGAAAGAGAGAGTAGTTAGTTTTGGACTTTTGTGATGACATAGGAGAAAGAAGCCAAAAAAGTGCAATTTCTTGGAAGGTGGGAGTGTTTAAATTATTGAAATATTGTGGGCAATTTATCTCCAAAAGTTAGGGACATATTTAATTATTCAAAATTCATGTACTACCCTTATTCAAAATTAGGGACATTCTTAATAAAGGAATTCTTTAATAGTGTCTCGATTTCAAGAAAGTTTAGTTAATTATAAAAATCTTCACTATATACATCACTTTAGTTCGTGTGCCTAATTAAACACGTTCTTTTATATTCTGAGAGCTTATTATAAGTTGGCTAGTTTATAATAATCAATTTACTTTGACAACACCAAAGTATAAAGTATATTTTTTGAAAAACTTTCTCTCCCTACTCTCTCACTCATGCTCTCGGCGCATGTTAGCTAAACATACGCCGGTGTGTTCATGGAAGGAGAGCAAGGACGGGGATGAGAGAGAGGGCGAGGAAGACCAAAAAAAGTACCCATAGTTTCCTTTGGGAGCTCAGTTGGAGCTCGAATTCAAGGTGATGGAACTCCTAAGGCAGCAACAATGGCTTCCCCTGTGCAAATAGCTGAAGAGATTAGATCTGTGAAAACAGGATCTACATCAAACCTTAGTGGGATTTCAAAGAAGCTGACCATGAATGAACCTCTGAAGAATACTACAGAGGCAATAACTCAGAGAAATACAGAATCAAAGGCAGTGGAACTAATGAAACAGGGACTTCAGAGCATAAATCAACTAAACAAACAGCAGAGGCAGCAAAGCCGTTGAGTGCATGGACAAATCTGTTGAAAGGAAATAGGTATGCAACAAATGGTATGACACTATCCTACATCCCAATACAAAATTGTAAATGGCCAAACTATGGTGCAATTAGAAGCAGAAAAAGTAGAACCAGAGGAGGAAAAATGGAAGTGTGCTTTAATTGCCTACATCATAGGAGAGACACCAGGATATAATGCCATGAGCAGGTATGTTAGTCAAAATTGGTTGAATATAGAAGCATCAGATGTCTATTTGCATGAAGAGGGATATTATGTGATTCGATTCCACTCAATTACTGATATGCACACTGTTTTTTATGCTGGACCATACACCATTAGTAATCGACCTATAATTTTAGAACCTTGGACAACGGAGTTGGATTTCAATAACGAATTTCCCACTGAGATTCCCCTATGGGTCAAATTCCCCAACCTTCCAATGAGTTGTTGGAGTAGCAAATCCTTGAGTAGGATAGCAAGTGCTTTACGAACCCATTTGTTTGTAGATGAGGGTACCACAAAACAAATAAGGATATCCTTTGCAAGAATGTTGGTAGAAGTAAACATCAGTGATCCACTTCCTTCTGAAGTTACAGTGGTCGATCCAAAAGGCAGACACTTTCAACAAGTTGTGACCTATGATTGGAAGCCTGAGTTGTCACGACCCAAACCGATAGGCTGCGACGGGTAACTGAGTCCTACCTGTCAAACACCCCTAAGCATGCGTCTAAGATATGAACCTGAATAACACCTGTTGAATTACGAAAATAACATACATGAAGAAAACTTGTCAACAAGGCATATGTACGTATACACGCAGAATACAGTGGGCGAGCAGGTAAGGCTGCTATAAATAACTATACATCCAAAACTGAAAGCCGACAAGGCCACATACAGCCCAACTAGACATACTGTCTACAGACCTCTAATAGAAACATAACTGTACAAAGACGGAACTGGAGATATATATATATATATATATATATATATATATATGTGTGTGTGTGTGTGTGTGTGTGTGTGTATGTGTGTGTGTATATATATATATATATATATATATATATATACATATGTAGTGAATGTATAAAAATTGATTCATAAGTTGTGCTAACTTATGAATATTTTTAACTCTATGTAGGTAAATAATCCAAATAATTGTGTAAATCAATTTTTGAAAGATATATCTTGGGGACCTGGGCTTCAGGTCACAACAATGTCTAAGTACGTAGTGAATGGTTATAAGTTTCATACAGAGGCGTCAGTACGAAAAAATGTACTGAGTATGTAAGGCATGAAAATTAGTACGTAAAAGATATAGATGAAACATGGAATAAAGAAACACATTTTAAATTTGAATAACTTTGTAAATTTTGAAACATTTATAATATCATGCACATGCGTATAAATGTCGTGACATGCATAGGTATGGGTGTGCATAATATCATCAAGCCACTGAGGGCATCCTATCATATCGTCTCGGCCACTGTGGGCAACATCATCAACATATACCATCTAATCAGGTGGTGGTGCATATATAATGCCGTAATCTTTTTCCATATCTCATATACATATATTTACATATATACGCGTATATAACGCCATATGGTCACGGGTCGATACACATGTATAAATGGGTGAAATACATGAAAAATACGTAAAAATTTCAATATTCCTTCCGGATAAACTTTTTTAACTGCGTATTATTCTGAGACCCATGAACAGAAGATGATAATAATTCACATGGGGAATCAAGAATATAGACACCCCTAGTATTTCTATAAATAAAGTAATTTGTGGAAACTGTGCATTTGCTCGTTTCTTTAGTATAGTTTAGACCATGCCAAAAGAAAGAAGGAATGGCCTTAACATACCTAGAGTAGAAAAAACTCCGTATAATATTCTTGGAGAAGATTGCACCGTACTCCTTTAAAACCGTAAAAGTTTTACGTTGTTAGGCTTCTAAAAAGCCTCATTGTTAATAAAGTGTTAGAAAATCATAAATTTGAAATTTTGATAAGATGGCAACGTTCTACTCTTGATAAACTTCCTAATGTAAGAATTGATAAGAAATGATGTATCTAATACAATTGTTAAAGTTCCTAATGTAAGAATTGATAGTAAATAAATTGATAAGAATTGTAAAAGTTCCTAACACAATTCTGAGAGAAAGAATTGCATGGAAATGATGTGTCCCTTTCTTTGCTAAATGAGTTGCCACCTATAAAAATTACTTAAGAGTCATCTTAAGTTATATGCGGGGGCTGTCATGTTTTGGGAGAGGGGGTGTTAGCCTTATCCCATAATTTAATAGTTAACAGGGGAATGTCTTGTTACCCGGTAATTAATCAATTACCCGTATAATTTAAAAATTATCTCAAATTACTTAAAATTCTACTTATTTTAATATACTTTATATATACTTTATACATTATACTATCGTGGTCATATAGTACCTTATATGGTACTAGTTCATAATCATCGGGTATTATTGCTTAACCTATATTTTATCCCAAATTGGCCACTTTCAACGAAACTCGTTTTCTTTAATTCGTGTACCCTTTATCCTTCATGACACTTCTTTATCGCTTGTTATAAATAGCGTAAATACGTTAACATCAAGATGATCTCATACCCAAGTCTACGTTAATTAACTAAAGACGAAACTTTTAACGTACGAAAACGCGAGATGTAACATGAGTGCTGTGGAATATGTCAATTAATAGGTTATATCTGCCATGAAAAGGATAAACAGAAGTTGCAACAGATCCCTCAACCCAAAATAAAGAGGAATACTAAAGCTGTCACACAAGAATGGAGGTGCAAAGGACCTACGAAAGCACTTTCAACAGGTGGTGATCAAGCAGAATCCTCTGGTGAGGGCAAACAACAAGACCAGCAGTATAATGAACAGAAAAGTACTCCTCCTGCTAATAGAGTGGAAGAGAGACCGGAAAAGAGCAGAGCGAAAGCTTTGGAAGTAAGCCCGGAGTTCAATCTACAAAACTTCCCTATCCTATGCTCTGTTCCAACCAAGAATGGGTTTGAAGTGCTACATGAAGGAAGCAGTAAAGTCCAAGGCCTACCCCTGGATAGAGGAAGAGGTTCCAAAATTATCTAATGAATTGGATATTTTGGAATGTTAGAGGAATGAATAAGAGGTATAAACAGAAGGAATTGAGGAATTACTTTAAAAATAAAAAAATAAGACTGGCAGGGCTTATAGAAACAAGAATAAAGGAGCACGATTCCATGAAGATTAACAAAAAAATAAATCCTAACTGGGAGATGATTACTAACTACCAAACTGCAGCAAATGGAAGATTGTAGTTGGCCTGGGATCCACAGTGGTGTAAAGTTAATCTGTTGAAAGCTGAAGCCCAAATTATCCATTGTGAGGCCATAAGCAAAGTAGGGGATCTGAATTGTTGCCTCACCATAGTATATGGTTTCAATACTATTGAGCACAGGAAATCGCTATGGGATAACTTGCGAGGAGCAGCAGTAGGTATCAATAAGCCTTGGCTTGTGGTGGAAGACTTTAATGCAATTATGTTCCAGGATGATCGACTATTTGGTAATCCAATTACATATACTGAAATTAAAGACTATTCTGAATGCGCACATGAATGGCTCCTAACAAAAATACAATGGGGAGGAGACTACTACACCTGGTACAATAAATTGCCAGGATCAGACAGAATTTATAGTAGATTGGATAGCGCTTTTGGAAATCATGAATGGATGATGGCATGTGGGCACCTGATAATGAAATATGATGTACCTTTCATATCAGCTCATGCCCCTATGCTACTGACATTAGCTTCTTCTAGCAGTAATATCAGGGTACCTTTCAAATTTTTCAATGTATGGGCCAATCATGAGGAATTTCTGAAGATAGTAGAGGAGATCTGGCATCAGTCATATACCACAATCAAGATGAAGAACATTTGGGTGAAGATGAAGTGTCTCAGACCAGTACTAAAGAGGCTGAATAATGAAGAGTTTAAGTTCATTAATCAGAAAATAGAAAAGGCCAGGCAAGAGCTAGCGATCACTCAAGAGCAAATACACATGAAGAGTAATATTGAACTATTGGAAAAAAAAGAGAGTTAATACAAAACTTGGAGAAATGGTCCATGGCTGAAGAAAGTGCTTTGTAGCAGAAGTCCAAGGCTAACTGGATCAAGCTAGGGGACTCCAATACTAAATATTTTTCAGCCCTGATCAAGGAGAGGACTCAGAGAAAGCAGATAACAGAACTTACATCACTCAGCAACAAAAGGCTATCTGAGCCAAAGAAAATCAAAGAGAAAATAGTGAATTTTTACAAAGGCTTGATGAGATATGCAGCTCATACATTACCAACAGTCAACAAGATCACTATGAGGAAAGGACTAACCATCTCACATCAGCAAAGAATAAGACTATGTGCAGAGGTGACTGAACATGAGATTTATGAAGGCTTATCCTCAATAGGAAATGACAAATCACAAGGTGTGGATGGATATAATGCATACTTCTTCAAGAAAGTATGGTCAATAGTGAAATCAGAAGTAGTAGAAGCTATAGAGGATTTCTTCAAAACTGGAAAATTGTATAAGAAAATAAACTGTACAACCATCACTCTGATCCCAAAGACTAACAATCCAAATTCAGTGAAGGAGTATAGACTCATTGCATATTTTACTATCCTATACAAAATGATTGCTAAAATATTAGACTTCAGATTGCAAGGTGTGGTACCAGACATCATTTGTGAGACCCAGGGGTTTATCCCGGGAAGAAAAATAGCTGATAATATAATTCTTGCTCACGAGCTTATCAAATCCTATACAAGGAAGAATGTATCACCCAGATGCATGATAAAAATTGACATGCAAAAAGCGTATGAATCTGTAGAATAGCCATTTCTGAGGCAGATGCTTGCAGAGCTTGGATTCCTAGAACAGTTTATTACTTGGGTAATGGAGTATGTCCAAACAGTAAATTATACTATGATGATCAATGGTGAGCCAAGTGAACCTTTCAATGCAGCAAGAGGTCTTCGACAAGGAGACCCAATGTCTCCTTTTCTGTTTGCAATTGCTACGGAATATCTAAGCAGAAAGCTCAATGAATTGAAAGAAGATAGATCCTTTTAGTTTCACCCAAGATGTGCAAAACTAGGAATTACACACCTCAGTTTTGCAGATGATCTGTTCCTCTTTGTCAAAGGGAACTTAACTTTTATTACTGCTCTACACAAGTCTTTTAGCCAGCTTTTTGAAGCTTCAAGATTTCAGGCTAATCTTGGTAAGAGTTGTGTGTATTTTGGTGAAGTTAAATAGAGATTCAAGACAACATATTAAGCCACTTAGGTTGTGTGCATGGAACCTTACTTTTTAAATACTTGGGGGTGCCTTTATCAACAAAGAAGCTCACATTACTACAATTGCAACCACTAATACAAAAGATCACAACTAGAGTAACTTCTTGGACTGCCAGAAAGTTGTCCTATGCAGGCAGAACTTAGCTGGTCAAATCTGTGCTCTTTAGAATTCAGGCCTACTGGGCACAACTGTTTCTAATACATGCAAAGGTCCTGAAAACTATAGATGCTTATTATAGAAGCTATGTATGGTCAGGGAGTAACACAATCACTAGGAAAGCTTTGGTGGCATAGGATAGAGTGTGCGCTCCTAAATCATTAGCTTCTATGATTGTGTTTAGATAGCTAATTGTGTTTGATTAGCTATGATTTTGTACAGTTTCAAAGGTGATTAATACAAAAATTTAGTTACCAAAAAAACAAAAAGAAGTACAAAGTATTTTGTGTATTGATTTTAACATAATTTCTATTAACTGAACAAAGTACAAAGTAAAATCACATTAAGATATATTTAGCCATGATTTCAATTTTATAAGTTCTGAATTTTAGAACAACGATTATAACTACTAATTAATTATTGGATTCTAAATTTAATACATATACATATTTAATGATTTTTATAATAGAAATACACTTGTAGATATTGAAAATTTGTCAAATTAGTGCATACAAAATTTGGACTAGAACATATACTAGATGAGCCCATTAGGGTTGCTTAATGGCTACTCCATCCAACCCCTAATTCATGCTTATAAATATCCTTCAAAAACTATCTCAGCAGTTCTATAAACTCTCGGAATATACGTTATGAGATCAAATATACGATCTTCGAAATTTCATAAAATTCTTGGAATATTCTTTAAGAGATCAAAGACATTTCAAATCGGTCTTGCTCAAACTACTAGCAACATTCAAGACCCAAATGGAGTGCTGCTATATGCTTCTTGATCATCAAATACATCAAGGAGATGCATATCATCCTACGTTCGAGAAATACGCCACTAAGGCCCTCGAATTACGGATAACAAATCGGAGGAAAGCATTAAGGGATAAACAGAGTTGTAACCCGAAATTTTTATTAATCTTTATAGTTATTTGTGGTTACAGTTTTATTTTTTCTGCACAAATTTATTGCAAACAACACTATTGAACAAAAACTGTCGAGTTCGACCGAATTCGTATTTGGACTTCTACCTCCATCCATGTATTCACAATATTGTGCCAACCTCTAAATATACCTTGAAGAGAATGTGATGTATTAAAGTAGAGAGAGAAAGAAAATAGTGTAACTGAATAGCGTATTTAATGGCTTAGGGCTAGGAGGTAACCAAAATTAAATATTTTGCTATAAACCTTAAAAGGTATGTATAGAATATAATTTTTTTAAATAGTATTTATTTAAAATAAATAAAGTGTTAACCTTTGCTATATATGATGTGTATTAGTGTGACACGATTAAATTTACTCTTTTAAAATCAGATGCTTATTTCCTTGTTACGACGAAGAACTATGCTCACTATGAGTAATTTCCCTATAATAAACAAAACAAAAAATCGAGCTCCTATAACATTTAAGCCATTTTTTTATCTCAAATGAGGAAGCAAATAAATAAACAAAAACTTGTTCCGTTTTTGTTTAACGTGAATATTTTTTTTTATAATTATAATTAATCTATACAAAATGTGTTCTGGTCCTTGTCATTTTCCTCACCTACTCTTGCCATATCATGTGGTTAGGAAAATGGAGATGGACTAGCAAATGGGTACGGCAGAAGAGTTGTAATATATATATATATATATATATATATATATATATATATATATATATATATATATATATATATATATATATTATTATTATTTTTGTAAGAGAGGAAACCCACAGTCGCTATAACCTCTATCCTCTGTCAATCTTGGAAATCTAAGGCTCGGATTACAAATATATGTCTAAAATTTGGTGAGGAAAATTATGCAGTAGCCAATAAATGTATCGTATAATTAGGTGGGATGCGCACAACTTGCTTGAGTATCACATGTAATTTTTGTCTATCAGGCAAGGTTAGTAGCTAATTGAGCAGGTTTAGTGTATATTCATAGGCAAAATTAATGTATGCATACATTACAATTTGAACTTATACCAGATAACCAATAAAGACCATTTTTTAAAAACACTATTAAACGGAGCCAAAAATTCAAATCAACCTTATAAAAATCATTCTTGTAAATCACCCTCTGGCATGGGCTGTTTGTTCGATAGAAGGAAGAATTGGCCCATTTTTGGTTGGGAAATTACCAACTATGTCCATTTATAAGTAGCTCATTACAAAAATTGGCCAATTGATAAAATATTACTAATATTAGCCAAATTAGCCAATTAGCTATTTGTAGTAAAAAAATATCAAATTTTTGCTGTGTTTTGAGTGGGTGCTATTGGAATAGATTGGGCACAACTTAAGGAGCTTGAATCTCAATTTTTGGGATGATTTGGTGAAGTTTTGAGGTGGTTTGAATTGAAAATTCGAAGTAAAAACTGAACATGAAAAAAATGATAGGTGTATCATACTGTGTATCATTTGTGTATCACATATGTATCATATTTGTATCAAATTATGTATCATATGTATATCCATGTATACCTGTGTGTGAGATACATGCGTGATACATGCGTCGCAGAAGACTTTTTTGAACTCGATTTAATTACGAATTTTGATAATTAACCAGTCCAAATCACCTCCAATCTTTCTCAAATTTTGTATATTGACTTATCTGTATATTTTCAATGAATTTCAACTATACCCATTGAAAAGGTTATTTTTTTTGTTTAGATTTTTGGAATATTGTATATATTTTTGTATTTCATCACCTTATTTGCTACCTCATCCGTGAAATTTTCTTTCCATCTTGTATTTAGTGTTGCTAATCATGCTTAAAAATATGGAAGGTGATTTTTGCATGTGATTCTTTGAGAGAAAGAACCCTTTTATTTGGTTTTTCAATTTTTGTTGGCTAGTTTAGTAAGTCTATGACTAATGGCTAGAGGTTGGTAAGTTGAGGTTTATTTGGGACATTTGTGTAAGTTTCCCTTTTTGGTTTAGTCCATGTTGCGCTGATTTGTCGTTGCCATTTTTTTTTTTTTTTTTTACAATTCACAATTTTATTAGATAATTAGTCGGGGTATTATCACTTTTAATCCGCGCCAGAAATTATTTACATTTATTAGCCTAAAAATATATATAAAATATATATTATTTTTGTATATAACATACAAAATGTATATATATTGAAAAAATATAAAAAATTTATATATTTTTCGACTATTATTTTTACGGCGGCTATACAGTGTTATTTTTTCTAATTAGTCTTTGAAAAGTTTTCTTTTTCCATCATTATATTAGTCTATCCTTTATAAAAAAAATATTAGTCAATGCTTTTCTACACATTTTGAACTATCCTTTTCTTTTCTATTGTAGAGATACTTATTTGAAAAAACAATTCACGTTATAATATACTGGCATTCGTATTTGCTTTGTTTTCTCGGTTGGCTCTTTTAGACACACACATAAACAAAAATATTACTTTAAAAGTAGTGATTTAAATTTCCATGCTTAACCATAGATTAACTTATCTTTTCTAAGCCGATGGTCTTTCGAAAACGGCTTTTATATCTTCTTGAAGGGATGAGTAAGGTCTACGTACATATTATCCTCCCCAGATCTCACTTGTGAAATTAGACTGAGTTTTTTGTAGTTGTTTGTTTAACCCATAGATTAACTTAACATGAAGCTTAATAGATAGATTAATATTGATTCTTTGTTCATTCTTTATAGCTCAATGTTTCATAATTTTATAATTAACTTGCTAGTTCTCCGTGATTTAAATGGAATTCTTTTACCATTATTTAAGGTTCTTGCAAAAGAAATGGGCAAAAAAAAAAGAGTAAAATGTATATAATTCATATACAAGATATCTAAATGTATAGATCGAGAAAGAGTTTGTCCTTTTCAAAGGACACTCAGTGAGTGCTTTATGTGATTCTAATTTTAATTTAATAAACCAAAAATAATAAATAGAAACAAGTGCTAGTAACATATTTCAAAGGACACTGTGATACTTTGGGCGAATCTTTCATCGATAAAATATGAGAGAGATGTTTGGCATATAAGTAAACAAGTCTTAGACTCTAGTAGTGCATTTTAAAGTTGTACGGACCTATACCCAAAACAGACAATATCACTAGTGGACTGAACTGTTACATATAGTATCAGAGTCACTCCGCGTGCAACATTGAATGATGGTTGGGCAAACTTCAGCGAGGACGCTGAGTCCCAAGGGGATGTATGTGTCACCTTAGGCGAATCCCACATCGACAAAATACGGGAAAGATACTGAATATATCAATAAACATATCTTAGACTAGTGACGTATTTTAAAGCTATGCAGACCTAGACCCAAAACGAATAATATCACTATTGGGCTGGGTTGTTACAAATACAAATAAGTAAATAAGAGGACCCAAAGTAATTTATCATCCATTTTTTAAAAGTGGGGTGGTGGTGTGAGAGATTCCAAAGACAAAAAACTTGTAAGTTTCATACATAGCAAATATTAATTCTGTTTTTGACAGCTCAAAGGAATAACAGAATCCAAAGAATTAAAGAGACAAATCAGGAGCTACAAAAGAAAACAAAGGCACACTAATGTAAGCCAACACCACAAAAAAGGAACATAAAAAGAAAACATAAAAAACAATAAGGTACAAAAATACAATAATAACTATGTATTCAATTATTAGGTGAGATATTAAAGCACCATAATAACTAAAAATCCCATAGTCATCTCAACAATTCCCATCCATTTTCTTCTATCTCCTCCATCATTTTTCTCATTAGCTGTAGTTGCTGCTTTTCCATTAGAGCTTCCACTAACTGTAAAAGGAAAGGTCATAAATGAAAAAATATTACTCAATTAGTTTCAATTTATATGATAGTAGCAGCGGCAAACCCAAGATTTTAAAGTAGTGGATGTTTGCCGAAAAGAGTTCCGAAAGAAGAGGAAAAATAAATTTAGTAGTAGGTGTTCGCTCAATATTTATCTAATTTTTTTATAATTGTCTGTGTAAATCTACTAAATTTGGTGAAAGCCGATGGGTGCTTGAGCACCCACAAGGCTCCGTGTAAGTTCGCCGTTGAGTTTAAGAAAGAAAGAAAGATTTTTAACACATACCAAAAGTATTGATAAAACTTATAGTCTTAACATGTCATAACATTTCTATAACTATGAAAACATGATATTAAGGATAAAATATGAAGTTTAAAATTAAGAATTTTTAAATATAAAAAAGTATCCTTTTTTTAAATAACTTTAAAAAGAAAAGAGTGACGTATAAAATAAAAAGACAAAAAGGCTAGCATTAGATTTAATCAAATCTATTAGATTAATGATTTTGTAACTTTTCATGTTTACCTGGTGCAGATGGAGCACTAGAACTTGCTTTTGCGCTCTTAGCAAAATCTTCAAAAACCTTAGCATCTGGTGAATTTGGTGGCAAGTGCAACAGCTCTGGCATAAATCACAACTCCAAATGTTATAATACATCTAAGTATACATTTTTATTTCAAATATATAACCTTGAATGACACCAAAAAGTAATTTAATTTATATATACCGACAACATAAAATTAACGATACAGTCAAACCTCTCTATAACAACCTCATTTGTTCCAGATTTTTTTAGTTGTTATAACGAAGTGCTGTTAGGAAGAATATATATTATAACATTGCATGAAAATTGGTTCCAAAAGAATCTTGGCTCTTATAATGAATACTCCCTCCGTTCCAATTTATGTAAACCTGTTAACTAAGTATGAAGTTTAAGAAAAATGAACACTTTTGGAATTTGTGGTCCTAAACAAGTCAAAAAGGGATCCAGAGTATTTGTGTGGTTATAAAAGTTTCTCATTAAAGGTAGAATAAGAAGTTTAAGCTAAATTGTGTCCAAATTTAAAAAGGGGTCATTCTTTTTGGAACGGATCAAAAAGGAAATAGGTTCACCTAAACTAGAAGAGAGGAAATAGTTATTATATAGCGATGCTAACTGTTATAGAGAGGTGTGACTATATACGTATGAGTATGAGTGTGATGTACTTACCCGGGCACATGGATACATTAGCTGCATTAACAGGAGCATGGCATAGAGTAGGGAGGCTTAGTGCAAGAGTAGCATTGATCTTAAGACCAAGGCTAGGATCATCTCTATCTTTCACCAAAACACAAAGGCATTTCTTGCTCTTGTCCAAAACTTCTTTTAAACCGGTGCAACAATCCGGTGTGGGAGCTTTGGCGCCTCCGCTAACATAAGGAAGACACGTGGCGAGACCGACGAGTTGGTTAGCACATTCTTTTTTATCTTTGTCAATATCTGCTCTTGAAAACCCTAATAAGATCAAGAAGAAGAAGAAGAGGAGGAAAGGAAGTTCAAAAGTAACAAATTTTGAACCCATTGGAACAAATTTTGAAGGAATTTGGGAGTAGTAGGAAAAAAGATAGACAAATAAAGTGATGGGAAAGTTTGGTTTTTATGCTTTGTTTGTGACAATTGTCTTTATTGATGTTGTACGAAAGAATGGAGGAAATTGGGCGTAGTGGGAGATGAAATAAATAGGTTAGTTTATAGTTTGAAGTCTAAAAAGTTGTGGACACTCTAGATGCTTCACATGTGATCTTACTATATTTTCATTACTGTATTAATAATTAAACTAAAAGAACAATATTTCAACATATTCTTTAAAGAATATTATTTTTATAATGGGAGGGTATATAGTCTTGTCAAAATGATCACTACAAAAAACGGGAATTAGCTATGAACTTCGTCGCTAAATTGCTCGTAGCTAGCAGAATTTCTTGATAATCCGTTGTTAATCGTCGCTAAGTGAGATTAATGATGGATTTTTTTATTTAGCTACAAAATTTTGTCCATCTCTAAAATCTGATCTTTTAGTAGTGGGTAAAAATTATCGTCATGTGATTAGGAGATTTTAAACCACGAAAATAACATCTAGTAAAGATGTAAGGTACGACTGCTTACATATGACCCAATGTGCTGCCCTTCCTGAAGTCTCACGCATACATAACAAGAACTTAGTGCACCGAACTGACATTTATTCGTATAATAATGATCAGATCTCATATTTTCAGTTTATTTCAAAATCAAAATAAATTAGAAACAATAGAATTCATATGCTTTTAGTGACCTATTGCGGTTTGTAAATTAGCTAGTTAGTCGTGAAATGACTAGAGAGTGACTATAGAGAATTTATTCAAAAGAGCTTAAGTTTTATACATTATCCTATCATTTAAATTATAACAATTAATTATTCATAAAAACTCAGATTAGTAACCTGAAAATTAAAGCATGAAAGATATCTACTACATAATTGGAATACAATGATATTCTTAACATTCTTTTCATTATTAATATATACTAGTTTTAGGGTACGCGCTTTGCGCGTGTACCCCATATTAATGAGTTCATAAATTTTAAAAATTATATAAATAATGTGTGTGAGTTATAAAATAAAAAATAAGAAAAAAGTGTAAGTTCCCGAAAATGATGAATGTTGATCCTATTTAGCTAGTTCAATTAAAAAAGTCATCAATGGCTTATAGTGAACTTTGAGAACTTATGTAGGAATTTCGTACGAAAAATTTTAAAAAAAAAGAAGTAAAATTGTGTCTCTTCTAGAGATATGAAAACGAAAACATTGATCATGTAGCTCGTAAAAAAATATTGGCAAGTGATAATAATGAGTCTAAAAATAATGTAGAGAGTTGTCATTTATTGCTATAAATGCAAAAAAATAAAAAAATAAAAAAATAAAAAAATATTGTCTCCTCACTAACAGCTTGTTTGGATGGTTGTTACTTATTATATTGTATCGATTGTTACTTTAAATACGATGTTTGTTTTGATTGTTACTTAAATTAAATTTTATTGTATTGTATCGTTAAATTCGTTGTTACGTAACGACGAGATATCCACTTTATGTAATGACCAATTTGGTGTGGTCGCGTCGTTACCTTATCTCTTTCTCTCATCTCGCCCTTCATTATTATTAATAATTTTATTTTATCATTTACCCTACCTTTTTATATAATAATTTTACTCCGTATCATAATTTTTCTTTATAATATTGCAAGTTTATTCTTCATATTAATGGTGCGTGATATCATGAAATAACGGCAAACGATACAATTATCCAAACATTATATTCATCAAACGATACAGTACAATACAATACAATATGATACGATACATTACGAAACGATACGTAACAACCATCCAAACAAGCCGTAAGATACATTCTATCTTCTAGTATTTTATTACTTCAAATTTGTATATCTTACCAATTTTACTCTTAAAGTTATATTATAATCAATTTAACTCTATTTTTTTTGTTTCTTTCACGGTAATGCTTTTCTTACGGAAACAAATTATATATCCTAAGAGTTTTGTAAGCTTAAAAAATTATGAATTTTAGAAAAGATTGATTTGGATTTTTCTCTTATTAATTAATCAAAGAATAAAATGTTTAGTTTCAATACTTGAGGAAATATTTTATTTCCTTGTTGATTTAAATTCTAAATATTAGTTGATTGAAAGTTTTATATGTTTAACTGTAATATAATTTTATCAACTAAGAATTTTATTTATGAAAGGTAAAAATCTATTGATATTTCATTTTCGCATCTTGTATTTGCATAATTATCGGTGTTATAGATTCTCCAATCATTTCTCGATCTTTTTTAGGAAAGTAGCTCAAGTACGAAATAAAAATATATTTTAGTTTTTATATATAGTCTACAAGGATAACATGTAAGCGATTTTAGTTATGATATATTAGAGTACGTGCATTGCACGTGTATACCGTGCCAATCAATTAAATTTGTGGACAAGAAAAAGAAATTATGTAAAACAGCAATGTACTTTAAGGAAGATACAATATTGATTTATTATATTAACGCAATAGACAACGTTGCAACTAATAGCAGTTGGTTTGGAAATACTTGATAGCCTATTATTTAGAATAAGAACTCTACTGATTTACAAATCCTATATTTTTTAATTAACAAATCCTAAGATGATTTGAGTTTTTAATGCTAAATACAACTTTAACCAGTATTAAATATACTTTTTAATCGAGTCGATTAACTTTTTAAATGCTCCAGCACATAATACAATAGATGTATAATAACAACGTTAAAAATAAAATATGCGTTGAATTTGACATCTTTGGTTCAATCAAATTTTTCTCCTATATTGTAGACTTTATCCTTTTGTAATTGTTGCAAATTTCTTATAAAATTGATTAACTATATATATATACGCGCACACACACACCATCAAATAATAAACATAATGACAACCAAAAAATCAAGCACAAAAAATGCCTATAACAAATAATATCAAAATACAACATGCTTTTACCCTGATTCAAATCTTGAAAACTATGTCAGGCGCCATAGGAAAAAAATTTAAAGTGATTTTTTATCAACTACTATTTTTATAAATTGTTCAAATACAAAACATGATATTTTAATTATTCTCAAACTTGTTGAGCCTCCTAAAACTAATTTTTTTTAAAAAAAAAACAATTTATCAATTAAGACTAAAGCAAAAAATATTACCTGTTTAAGTTACAATAAAAAATTTCATACCGCGTTACGACATTAGGAATTACTCTTGGCTCCATGAATCTTCAAAATCGATATTTGATAAAGCTATAACATGCCCTAATGGTCTAATGCAAAGTGCTTCTCAAACTCCTTTAACTTGGTCTACGGTTAAATTTCTTTAAAAATAAAAGAATTAACTTCTAATTATTAAACAAATAATTCAAATCCAATAAAGGGTCTTGACAACCAATATGAAATAAGAACTCTATTTCTATTTAAATAATCGACAATATTCCAAATATTTATGAAATCAACATATGATTGCATTACAATTTGATCCAAAAATTCAAAAATAAATTTGCATGCATCTCTACTATGGAGTAAAAATAAAAGCATCATTAATTACTAACCATTTTTACTAAAACGAGAATCTAATTCTCTTCTACAAAGTAAAACTCAATGTCACCATTAATTATTTATGGATTTTGAATTATATTCCAACAACTGAAATCAAAAACTATATAATGGGACCAACACTAAAAGTTTATCTCTCATAAAAAGGCTATTAGAAAGAAAAGGATACATAATACATAAAAGGAGCAAAGAGAGATCGGAGAAGAGAGAAAAAATATATGTGTTTATTAGAAGTACTTCTACTTATTAGAGGTAAAAGAGTTCTAGACTGATTTGGATGCCATATTAGAATTATTAACGATATAAAATTCTCGGTTAGGTCAATTAAATTCCTAAATATTAGTAGGAGTTTTACATAGATCAAGGGTGTGTTTAGTATAAAGGAAAATATTTTTCAACTTTCTCGTTTGGTTGGCTTAAATGTTTTGGAAAATATTTTCCTTATCAATTCATTTTCTATTTTTTAAAGCTGCTTTCTCAACATTCCCCACCCTCACCAACCCACTCCACTTCCTTTCCAAAAAAAGGTTTTTCTTTTTTCAAATTTCAGTTTTTCCGTTACCACCCACCCAACTACCCCTCCATCCCCCGCCGCAAAAAAAAATATTTTTTTTACCTTATTTTTTTTTTTGCAATTTCAAATTTTTGTTTCTTCATTTTTCTGCACCACCCACCGCCCACCCCAACCCCTCACCCCCCCCCCCCACCCGCACAAAAAAAAATTACTTTTTTTTGTAATTTAAATTTCTATTTTTTTCGTTTTACTGCCCCCCACCCCCCAAAAAAAATTTAAATATATTTTTCAGTTTTAATTTTCTTATTTATAGGTTTAAAGGCTCAAAATTTTACAAGTTCCAAAATTATGAGTTCGGAGATTTATGTGTTTGGAAGTTTACGGGTTTAGAAATTATAAAGTTTACCGGTTCGAAATTTCGCGATTTTGAAAATTTAGCGGTTCAAAAGTTTATGATTGGTTTGAAAGTTTATGGCTTCATGTTTATTATATCTAAATTATTTATGCATACTCTTGAGAAGTCATTTTCCTTAATTTGTGTACCAAACACCGAAAAATGAATAAGATTACTACTTGTTTTCCAAGAAAATACTTTCTTGGAAAACATTTTCCATTATACCAAACACACCCCAAACATTTTCCATTATTCCAAAAGTATATGCATATATAAAACTCTTAATCTTGATTTTCTTTCCTTTAACTTTCCACTTAGATTAAGTTCTTTTAAAAAAACTAATTTTAGTGTACGTGTGTTGCACGTGTGCATCACGTTAATCAATATAAAACATATACAAATTATTAAAAAATAGCAATGGAGGTAAAACTAAACGCAATATATGTTTAAATAACGAAAAAAATATTACTACATTGATATAATATATAGCTGAATTCAACATTTTCCGAGTGAAGTTAGAGTAATTAATTCTATAGTATTTATAGCTATAAATATTTTATTATATTAGATAAAAATATGCTAGGTTATTATATCTCATCCAACATCTCTTTGTAAACTTTACGTTCATAGTGTCATTATACAAAAAAATAGTTCTTCATTCAAAGTTAATCAAAATTATAGCCAAATGAACCTCTTCTTGTGTAAAAAAAAAAGTTGCCTGAATTCTTATTGATTTAAGTCTAAATTTACTTCTTTGCATGTTCATCCAATACCAAATAATAGTCAATACCATCCTAAACTCACTCCGGATGCACTCTGCTAATAACAATTTTAAAATTTCAAGAGTTCACAATGTTGAGGTCAATTTTTCAAAATTATCAGAGGCTGAGGGGGTGGGGGATGACAAATTTATAGTTATTTTAAGAGTTCCAAATACATTAGTTTAACTTATGTTTAAAATATTAACTATAGTTGCACATTCATATAGTATGGTGGTAACTTAATTTATTTCTAAATTAACACCATATTAGTTCAGACTTCCAGAAATTTAAAGTTAAGATTAAATCAAAACTCTTAAGAATTTAATAGGAAAAAGCGAACATACATTGCTGATGGATGTTCCATATTTTAGGCAATCAATTATTGGCAATTTGGAGAAAAACAAATACTATTATATACCTTAGAGGCTAAGAATTTAAAAAAACTTTAATGGTTACGTACTAAACTCCAAAAGGATATTTATAAAAACTGGTCAAATAAGGAAAAAAATAATAAAGTAAATTTTAATTGAATTTGAAGACCTAAATATTAGGATTTTCTTAAATAAAATTTTAGTTGATTTTGAAGTCCTAAATATTCGAAAAATAATTAAATGACTATTTTGTCTGGTGTGAAATTAATTTTTAAAGGATAAAAAAGGGGAACGATATTTCGATAGGGACTTTATAGTATAGATATAGATGAATTTAGGCTTGTATAATTTTTTATTCTTAAATATGATATTGAATAATTATTTTGGGTGCTTAATTGAACATGAATTAATTACTTTATATGATTAAATAAGAATACTTAAAATACATAATTAATTATTCTACATTGAAATAATTTTACTTAGAAGTTACTGTATTAAATAATTTTAATTTAATGTATGTGATTTTATGTCTCCATTTTTTAATTTTTAATTAGTAATTAATTGAAGTCGCCATCATTCTCATCTTGATTTTATACGTATTGCACAAAGGATGTATTGTCTATTAGTATAATTTACATAAGGTAAAATATTTATTGATTTTAAATTCCTAAATATTAGTACTTCCTACCTATTTTAATAGGGAAAGATTTAATATCAAAATTTTTAGTTGATTTCAAAATCCAAAACATTAGGAAACTAACCAAAGTTGCAAATTTGTCCAGTGTAAAAGTTATTTTTTAAGGGTAAAAGATGAACGACATTTACTATTTTCTGGCCGTGCAATATAATAGAAATAAATTATATATATTTTATCTAAGAGAAATAATTTGGTACATGGTTTTTTTCTTTTTCCAATTCACACCCTCGTCCTCCCTTTCTTTTAGCCAAACGTATATTAAAAAAAACTCCTAAGTAAAAGGATTGAAAGTAGTGGATTACAATCAAACCTCTCTATAACAGCCTCATTTGTTCCGAAATTTTTTGGCTGCTATAGTGAAGTACCGTTATAGAGGACATATATTATAACATAATATAATATTCGGTTCCGAGAATAACTCAGCTTTTATAATGAATGACTATTATATAAGGATGATGTTAAAGAGATGTCTGATTGTATAACCTAAAATATATATGAATACTTAACGAAACTTTTGCTTAAAATATTTATAGAAAATTTAATTGGTTAATGTTTAAAAAAAGACTCCTATTGCTAAAAGGATTCCAAAGTGCTCATACTTTTCCTAATATAACTTTAGGAATTGGAAGTGTTCCATCAAAGGTTTTTACATGCAGACGAAGCGTAAAAAATATTGTGTTTTTCCGAAGCTATTTTTTTTTTTACATATATGTTATATTATATAGCTCAAATAAGGAAGGATTTGGTACACAATCTTTAATTGATTTTGGAGTCCTAAATATTAGGGAATGAATTAAAACTATTCCTAAATATTAAAAAAAATAATTAAATTACTATTTTGTCTAGTGTAAAATTAAATTTTTAAGGGTACAAAAGGCGAACGACATTTCGCTAAGGGCTTTCGTGCTTTTAATATAATATAGATAGAAATAAATAAATAAATAAATAAATAATAATAATAATAATAATAATAATAATAATAATAATAATAATAATAATAATAATAATAATAATAAAGAGAAGCAAACAAAAGTTGAAAATAAATATAAAAAAAATGCAACCTCAATTCTCGAAGGAGTCCAAAACAGGTAAACCTTTTTATTTTTGTACTTCTTTCCTTTTTAATTTCCTTTTATTTATTTTTCTATTCTGAAAATTAATATTGAAAAAATTACATGGAAGGTTATAATTACGTTAATTTGTCCAAAGAAGGGAAGAGTTTATATCGAGTAAATTTTTATTCTGGACTTTCTACATATTAGGAAAAGATTTAATATTTAAATTTTAGTTGATTAAGAGCTCCTAAAAATTAGGAAAAAACTTAAATTACACTTTCGTTTAATGTGAAATCTATTTTTAGAGGTCAAAAAAGGCGAACGACATTTCGCTAAAGGCCTTCGTGCTTTTAATAGAATATAGATATAAGGTAAATAATATTTAAACCCCTATTTCCCCCCCCCCCCTAATATTGTCGATTGAAAGTAAATAATTAGTAGTCTAAAACATAATTTGCTATGCTCTGATTAAATACTCCGTAATTATTCTGGCATTGCCATTTACTAACAAAGTCACCGACTATATTTAGTGGCTGAGCTAGAAGTTTCACCAAGGATGTCAAAATGTTAATAATAGATGCACTGAATTTTTTTTAGAGGAATCCACGTATAGTAAATATACATAAAACAAAAAAAACTATCTAATAATATAATGTAATTTCGCTTCGCCACTGACTTCATTAAAATCAATGGTCCCTTCTTGAAGAAAAAACTAACACATAAGAAATGTACTGTTTCTGTCATCTTCCAAAATTTTCCATTTTCATCAAACTTTTGCTTTCTTTACTCCTTGAGTAGTTCCGTTTTAGCTTGCCTAAGGATGGGTGAATAACACTGGCAGTCACCGCAAATATCAGAAAAAAAGGACATCCCGGTACACTAAGCTCCCGCTATGCGCCGGGTCCGAGAAGTGCTGGACCACAGGAAATCTATCTTTAGTGGCGACCTAAAACCCTTAATACACCATCTAATAATTTAGCGATGGCAGATGTCACTTTTTGTGGCAAGTAAAGCCGCCGCTAAAACGTGTTTTGATTAAAATTAAGTAAATATTACTACCAATTGCTCAAATAAATGACACTAATCCATTAAAAATCCAATGGGAGTACCAAACACATTTTTCAACAAAATTAGTACAATTTTTATAGCCATAATGTAAATTAAGCAATTCAAAAGAACATTTCAAGGTATCTACACATGAAAAAAAATTATTGAAATATTTTTAAACTCTTGATTGCCAACAATTCCAATACAAGAATACTAAAATCTTGAAAAAAGAGAGCAAATTCACTCCAATAATTTGACAATAAGGAGGAAAAGAATTAAGATAATCTGACTAATAATTCTATTCTTTCAACGAGTTAATCTTTCAGTAGAATCTTCTCCATATATACAATAACCAATTTTAAAATGTTCTTATTATTTATATTTATCATACATGTTGCATTAATTTGAACAACAACTATAAATTTTACCGTCTAGCAAAACTTCACTCCGATTATTCGGACATTGCCATTTACACCCTCAGTCTCATATTATCCGTTATGATTCTCTTGTACATGCTCCTTAAGAAAAATTAATTAGGATGAAATTTTGAGTACTTTACCCTTACTCATGTATTAACATTTAATCTTTCTTTATTAGTACTTAAATAAAATTATCTATAATTGAGGTATTTGTAGTCTTCAAGGATAATTATTACTAAGGGTAAAAAAAAGAAATTAATTTTATCTTGAACTTCTAAAATAACAAATAATTTGAGATAACTATTTTTAATAACCATGACTGATTATATGAGACGGAGGGAGTACTAACAAAGTCGCCGACTGCATTAAAATCAATGGTCCCCTTCTTGAAGAAAAAAAACTAACACATGAGAAATGTACTGCTTCTGTCATCTTCCAAAAATTTCCATTTTCATAATACTTTTGCTTTTTTTACTCCTTGAGTAGTTCCATTTTAGTTTGTCTAAAGATGGGTGAATACACTGACAGTTGATATCGAACTGAATCACCTTCAAGATAAGATATGGACATGAGTTGCTAGTTTGATTACATAATATATTTTGTCGTTTTAAAGTGATTTAATAGGAAATGAAGCTCTTTTCTTCCTTTAATAAAATAATTAGTCAATACATTTGTAATCGAATATTATTTGTGACGATTCGGGATAGTCACTATCAAAATGAACATTTGGCTGCGATTATAGTTGCCGTAAATAGCAAAAAAAGAAAAGAAACTATATAAGCTTTTCGTGGCGACTTGCTAAACCACTTAGTTTGGTCGCCAGTGTATTAGGCGATCTAGTACCTACTGTTAGGTTTTTATCTAATTAGATAGGAGGGACGAATGAAAAATGGAGGGAAAAGATTTGGAGGGAAACAAAAAGTTTGAAGTGTTTCATTTATTAATGTACTTTGTCCTTTATCGAAAAATAAGAAGAAAATATTTGTGCTTATATATATAGAGAAACACATCTTCTAACTCTTAAAAAGTTGAGAGAAAGTGGTACCTCACATCGTTGTCGTCATCACTCGGCCTCGGTCTCGGCCAATTGATATGGTTTCGGATTCGGTTAATTGATATGATTGATTGATAATTTTTTGGACCAAATTCATTTCCCATTTTTCGTTATTTAATTTCTTTTCTGATATTTTCACGACTAACAGAATTTTACTTCTATCGAATAGACACCATTTCAAATGAACAGGTATCTTGGAACATGTTGAAACCCAAATCGTTGGCTACAAATATAGAGGAGTAGCCTCATTTTTCAATACCGAAAATCTGCATTCTTTCCCCTCTCTCTTCTGTATTTCTGTACTGTTTTCCAAAGCAAAACGCAAGAATAAATGTGGTTTACTACTGTTTGTTGAGTTCGACGAAGTTCTGTAATTTTCATTCCCGATATTACAGAATAGTTGTTTTGTTCTATTTTAGGAGGGATTAATCCTATAACCTTGGGCGACAGTGAGGGAATTAAATTAAATTCTTTAAGAAAACACATTTTTCTGTTGGGATCGGAACTTTTATTTATCCTGTTTCTATTTTGTTTCTGCTTCTATTTTTATTTTATTTTTTGCAGAAATTATTTTCGAACACAGGAAGATAACTAGCGGCGACGGAATTTACTGCTAAAGCTCATTTTGATTAAACCCAAGTAATAGCATGTTTGACCAAGCTTTTTTTTGGGGGGCCAAAAGTGTTTTTGGCCAAAAATTGAGGTGTTTGGCCAAGCTTTTGGAATGAAAAAAAGTATTTTTGAGGAGAAACATAAGCAGTTTTGGAGAAGCAGAAAAAAATAGCTTCTCTCCAAAAGCACTTTTTTGAGAAGCGCTTTTGAGAAAAATACACTTAGAAGCAGTTTTCAAAAGCTTGGTCAAACACTAATTACTGCTCAAAAGTGCTTTTCAAATTAATTAGCCAAACACAAACTACTTCTCACAAAAAACACTTTTTTAAAAAGTACTTTTGAGAAAAAAAACACTTCTCAAAATAAGCTGATTTTAGAAGCTTGGCCAAACAGGCTATAAATCTTACTAGTAATTTCTCAAATAATTATATAAATGACACTAATCAATTAAAAATATAATGAGAGTACCAACTACATTTCTAAAAAAAATCGTAAATTTTTTAATTAAGCAATTCAAAAGAACATTTCAAGGTATTTATCTATGAAAAATAATAATAATCATCAAAATATTTTTAAGCTCTTGCTTGCCGACAATTCCTAAAAAAGGCATTTCAAGTTATTTATCAAAATAATAATCATTATATATATATATAGGCATAAAAAAAATAACAACTGCTAAACTAAAAAGTTTGTAACGATGTTGGTCATTATTATCTGACGATATACATTTATGAAACGAAGAAAATACATAATACCTTGCGAGGGTAAAGAATGGAGATGCTAGAGAACAAAAATAGTAGTAAAAACCCATGCTAGAGATGCTAGGATAAAGTAGTAATTGGAATTTATTTAACCACCACTTGTCATTTTTTATTTGAAGACTTTATCTTGTATTTACAAATTGTAAAAGCAACTACTAATATAGACAGGCTTTTCTCTTCTAATTTTATTTTCTGAAATAAATAAATTTTGTTTCTGATCTTTATTTTGATTTTGCTATTATTCGACCAAATAAAGCCAAAGATGTAAAACAAAATTCAGTTAAATATCAAATGATAACACGTGAAGGATCGAGATTTGAAAGAACTAATCTTCTTTACTTTTTAACCCGTGACTATATTCTGTTTGGTCTATCCGTGAATGGATTAGCTAATTCAATATTAAAGTCATAATTAGACCAAAGAAAAGAATATTTGTCATTTTATGAATATTATTAATATTATTATTATTATTATTATTAGAATGAATCCTTTTGTGATCCTTTTGTCCCGACAAGGGAAACAATATGTAATTGCGTTTAAGGAAGAAGAAGAACCCCCCCCCCCTCTCCCCTTTTTTTTTAACTCAATAATATATCTATAGAATGGACACAAAATAGGGAAACAGTCTATGCATACACTATCTTCCCCAGACCCCACGTATAAGATTGCACTAAGAAAAGCCGATAGTGTATGGGTCGAAATCTGACCAAACAAGAATCTGCGTAAAGAGGGACGATAAAGTCACTTGGGCCAGGGTCGTATTCGTACAATGCTATAGCGACAAGCACCTTGGCCATGGCCGAGGTCGTGTACTCAGAATGCTTGTACGGTGAATTGGATGTTACAGCATCTCAAAGGGTCAGTTTGTAATTCAGTTATATGACTTAGCTACTCTGGCTAATGACCATTGTGTAAATGAAATTACTTAGTATATATTCTAGGTGAGAGAACGAAAAAAAGGGGATTCACACAAATCACACACTTCTTTACTAACAGGGGATGGAAATAGGAGAATCCATCTAGAAGATGAGAGAAGATTCAGAACTTTGTTATTCTTCTTCTGTAGCCATCATTATGGAATAAATAATGATATTCCATGTGGTCATTAATGGTGAAATCTTTCCTTTTTCTTTGTTTTACATTGTGGATTAATGATGTCGAGAATGAATGTAAGCTCATCATATACATTAGATTCTTTTTCATTATCTTAATGAGTTCATGAGCTTAACCTTACTCAACTCTTCTTACTTATTATTCATTAATCTATAGTTAATTATCTTTGGCTAGGATTTACCCATTATCCATTCATTAAATTGGTTTAACTGGCTTAACACTTTTTAGTTAAACAATTTGGCACTCTCTGTGGGGATTTTCTAGCCAAAGCCTTAGTTTCCTCTAGATCCAAACATGGTTTTAGCTCTATCTCCCATTCGGTGAAGTTTAACCTTTTCATTACGAATGTCGACTTGCGAAACCGGTAGGTAAACCCCCGAAACCGCCAAACAAACCAAGGATAAATCCTTACGCAAAATCGGAGTTATACCTGTTTACACACGAAAACTGCGTTGCGCCGCAGCAGCAGTCCTGATGCATTGTGAACATGAGCCATCATAGTGGGACGACTACGCATACCAAACGCGTCCGTAATCCCATTTCTAGGTTAGTACCCTACGCCTCCTACATCCTGCGCACATCGCCTTCCCTCCTACTATATGAGACGATGCTTGTGTAATTTACTCACTAAAATACTCCTCGTCTATATGTTTGTGGTATGACATACATTTCTATCATATTTGCGCGCCCGAGACTGATGAACTGGGACTCGAACTCGAGACCCTAATGGGGGGGAGTGGATCGTCCAACTACGAGATGCCAAAGCTCAACCAGTGACAAGTCTGAGCATAAAGCCGAAGCTGGCATCAGGCCAGAAACTAGTATCAGAATATAGAACAAGATGAGCCGCCCTGCGGCGCGATCCCTAGTTCATTTTCGAACGAGGGAACTCCCCAGATCCAAAGAGCGCAGCCGTCAAGAGAAGCATTGCCAATCCCCTCATTCATCAGCTAACCAGCCGACCAAGGTAACAGATTATTCTATGTGCTTCTAACTCGCTATACCTTTTTTTTATAAAAGAGAGAGAAGTGAAACAGAGAACAGGGACGTCCTCCGAAATACGCGAACGAAGGTTGGCCGACATACAGGCTTTACGTTCCTCCCTTACAGCCCCCGTCCATTGCCAAAATATTCGACTTTCATTCAAGCTAATAAAGTTCAACCTCGCTCGAACTAAGTAAGGTTTGACCTTGCTCGAACTAACAAAGTAAGGTTTGACCTCGCTCGAACTAGCAAAGTAAGGTTCGACCCCATTCGTACTAACGAGATGAGATCCGACCTCGCTCGAATCAGCGAGCTAGATTCGACCTCATTCGAATTCCCAACTAAAAATGAGGGACTCATCACAAGAAAATTCGAAGATCTTTTTCAAAAAAAAATGAATGAGAAAGAAAGTCTGAGATATGCAACCAAAGACAAACCAACTATCTTATTTAGAAGATATACATACGCACCAATGTCTTACAAAAGGCCAAAAGTGGGCCCCCCATAAAAAGAAAAAACAACAAATAAAAAAAGAACAAAAAAAAGAGCTAAGTGCAAAAAGCTACAAAAACTTCACTCGGTCTCATCTCCACCACCGTCCTCGCCAGCATTGTCATTATCAGAAGAAATTCAATCTCAGCACCCCCACCGGCCTCCAGTGTCGCAGGGTCATAACCGTAGGCAAGACGAGCCTCGCGTGCCTTAATCCGAGCATCTTCAAAAATGGCCTCAGGAATGCTCCGTGACGCCCACAAACCCTTGTGTATATCTCGTTGGGCCTCAGCATGGACCCATAGCTTGTACAAATGGCGAGGGATATCAATAAAGGCATATTCTTGAGGGGGGGCTGAGCCATCAGTTGCGCCTTCTCGGCCTCGAGAGCCACAACTTGGCCTCCCAGGTTCGAGGCATCCCGCTCGAGCTCATTGATCCGCTCCTCGGGCCTTGCCTCCTTTAGTGTGGTTGTCGCTCTCTCGGCTTCCCGCTCAGACCTAAGGACGCGAATAGTGTCTTCCAGCGCTACTGCCCTCGCCAAAGCCGCCATCTGGGCTCCCTCAGCCCTCTCCAAATTGGCCACCTTCCTTTCTAGCTCAGCCACCTTCTCCGTGCATTCTACACTTAGATTGACGACTCTAGTGGCATTCTGCTCAAGCTCGGCTCGCAAGGATAACACCTTCGCCTGAAGATCCTCGCATTCCGCCACAACCCCTTTTCCCACCTCGAGCTCCTCGTCTTTGGCCCTAAGCTGCCCCTCGAGCTCACTACATCTGCGGATAGACCGCACCAGATCCTTGTCCTTTATCTCCAACTCATCCTTGAGGGACTGAGTATTATTGACTGCCCTAAGCTGCGTGTGCATCTCACGACACCTGTTGCGATACTGGCGATACTTTGTGGCCATTTTCAGAAAGATATCGGCCCGCATCTCAGCCCGACGAGCACTCTCGATCTCCAACATGTAAGTCTGGGGAAGAAAAAAGGAAGAATTAGCGAAAGCAGATGGCACAAAACAAAGAAAATAGCAAAAGGAAACTGACCCTCAAGGCCATCCCAGCTACACCGCGTGACAACCCGAAATCACTCATCTCCCGAAGAGACCTGCTTTCGGCGACGGAGCACAGAAGGTCAAATTGGGGCACCAAGTCCACCGTGTCCTCTAACAGGTTAAAGTCTATCGGAATTTCGAGCACACGGGAAGGGCCTTCTGCCCTCACATCGACCCTGGTAAAACCTTCCTCTAGCATCCTCATGTCCTCAGGATCGATATCAAAATCAGACTCATAATCATCTACTACTATGCCATTTAATCTATCATTAGCTGAAGAAGGGGTACGGGTTTGCCGAGACGTCGATGGACCGCTCAGAACAATTGCGGCGGTCTCCGAACTCTGTCCCCCTACCACGACAGCCTCTTCTACACCCGAAACGGGCATTGCCTTCATACCTAGGCCGGCATCACTGTCGGCTTCAGACACCTCCAAAACAGGGTCGCCCCTCGAGGGAGTTTGAATCAAAGACGCCCCCTCCGGCATTAACCTCTGCCTCTTTGACGGGGCCTCTTCGCCACCACCATGAGAAGGTTCGTCTGCTAGACGGAATGTGGGAATCGGAGTGTCCGACCAAAGAGAAGCCTCCGAACGAACAGGTTCAGACGCGGACGCGGTCCGCAGAATAGCCAGACTTTGGACGCCCTCATCCACAGCTACCAATGGTACGGACTAGACAGAAGAAGCCGGCTGACAGAAAGCAAGGATAGGAGCCCTCGCCTTTCTCGCTCTTATCCGGCCTGCCAATGAGAAATTTGACCAAACGAAGATATAAGGTAAAGAAAAAAATGGAGAAAAGAATAAAGCAACTAAGGCCGAAACAAGCCGACTCACTAGCGGAAGGTTTGCGCCTAAACTTCTCATGGAAAGGCGCCCATTCACGAATCCCCATCGTGTAGGGAAGAATCGAGCTCACCCACTTGCGAATATTAGCAACTTGCGGAGGAGGTACTCTCTCGTCTGCGAAAACAAAAAAACACTCGACGAGATCACTAAAGGGAGACGACCAACAACTATTTTCAATATATATATATATAATAAAAGGAAAGGAAGACCTACGGGCGAAATTCCATGCCTTAGGAAACCCCGCGGGGTTTGATACCCACGTGCTCTGTTCGAATGTAGAAAAAGTTTTCCCAAAAGCGGCGATTGGACTTGTCATCCATCTTCACCACCAAACCTTTGGTTCCTCAATGACGAAGGTGAATCATCGTGCCCCTACAAAAATGTGGGGCAAAGAGGTGAAGCATATGTTGTAGAGAAATTCCCTGATCGGCCAGCTCCGCGTACTTGATAAGCATAAGGAAAAGTTTGTATACGTACGGAGAGAGTTTAACCGGACACACCTCGTAGAACGATAGAAGTCCACCACCAAGGAAGGAAGGGGAAGTGTGTATTTGATGATACATGGATATGCGTAAAACACGTAATAGCCCGGGCAGTGTATATGTATTATGTCACGACCCGTTGGAACCAGTTCAATATGATCAGGGATCCTTCATTTGATTTTGAACTCTGTGGGCGCTGCGGTATCCATCGTAGAAATAAAAGGTTCAAACTCATCCTTGGCAGGGCTCTGGAAGTCATTCTTTGCCTTCCTTGGGCGAGGAACCACCTCATCCACGGTTGGAAACTTCTCATCTTCCGCCGTAACTACACCCTCTTTATGTGGAGGCATATCAATTTCCGGTGCAAGGGCACCAGTAACTCTCTCAGGGTCAGAGGATGCACTAGCCATCTCTTTTTTGATTGCAAAAAGCGGGAACGATAAAGGAAAAAGGTAGCGGCAATAATAACTTTTAACAGAGGGAAATGTGAGAAATTGAGGGAGAAGAAGAAAAGCTGCAAAAGTCTCGCTTGAGCGATCGGGAAACACAACATTCAAATGTAAGAGGTTTCCCCATTTATAGGGATATAAATACCCTGAGCGGGAAAATCAAGCACCACCATTTTAAAAATGGAAAGGGCACGGGAAACGATGCAACGCATAGAGAACGTGTGTCATAATGACACATGACGAATTAATGTCATTTCGAACTGACGCAATGGTTTGGTGCAACTTTCGAAATGTCACACCGTTATCTCTCCATAGGGTATTCCCCTATCAACCAAAACGCTCAGATTTCTCAAACTTTCGAATTGGCAAGGTCCGCCTACCGAGCTCGCCGAAATCTGACCAAACAAGAATATGCGTAAAGAGGGATGGAAAAGTCACTTGGGTCTAGGTCGTATTCATACAATGCTATAGCGACAAGCACCTCGGCCTCGACCGAGGTCGTGTACTCGGAATGCTTGTACGGTGAATTGGATGTCACAGCATTTCAGAGGGTCAGTCAGTAATTCAGTTAATGACTTAGGTACTCTGGCTAATGATCGTTGTGTAAATGAGAATACTTAGTATATATACTAGGTGAGAGAACGAAGAAAAGGGGATTCACACAAATCACACACTTCTTCACTAACAGGGGACGAAAATAGGAGAATCCATCTCGAAGATGAAAGAAGGTTCACAACTTTGTTATTCTTCTTCTGTAGCCATCGTTATGGAATAAATAAAGATATACCCCGTGGTCATTAATGGTGAAATCTTTCTTTCTTCTTTGTTTTACATTGTGGATTAACGATGTCGAGAATGAATGTAAGCTCATCATATACATTAGATTCTTTTCTATTATCTTAATGAGTTCATGAGCTTAACCTTACTCAACTCTTCTTACTTATCATTCATTAATCTAGAGTTAATTATCTTTGGCTAGGATTTACCCCTTATTCATTCATTAAGTTGGTTTAACTTAAAAGGGCTTAACACTTTTTAGTCAATCGAATAGTCTATCGGAAACAGCCTTTCTATCCTCACAAAATAGAGAAAAAGTATACATATACACTACTTTTCTCAGACCCAACGTATATGACCGCACTATTATTGTTGTTGTTGATAGAATCGATTATGATATTATATGCCCTTTTGATCTTGTGATCTTAAAATTCCTAAACTGAACATGATCATACAAATATTCTAGATAATGTACTTTTGTTAGAGGTGTCGCCACGATTATGAGTTTATGGGTTTCAAGTTTCAGAAAAAGCAAATTTTAAAATTTTGCATAAATTGTGTATATATATTAAATAATTTTTTTACAAATATATAATATGAGCCAAAATTATTTGGTTTACGGAACTCGTAAGTCGGACTATAGGCAGTGGCTCAGAGCCATATGCATCTAAGGGGTATTAACCGATATTCCTTCGTCGAAAAATTTACACTGTATAAATACGTAAAAAAAAATTATGTATATATATTATGTGTTGAACCTCCTTAATTTTGTATATTTACTTTTTTATATTCTGACGCTCTTTAATCCTAGTTCCGCCGCTGACTATAGGTCCATCCCTATCTGAAATTTATTATATATGTGCACATTCGATGAACCAGCACAACACTAACATTGAAATTCCCAAGTGACAGTTCGATGATTGGTCTTTCAATTCTTTCTGTATTTTTTTTTTTACACTTTTTTTTTTGTTTAAAGGATAGATATATATAAATATCAAACATTGCGTACAGAGAATGGTTGCATATCTTGCAGCTCGTTACATGATATTGCACCAACTGTTGGTGCTAAAAGATTATAAAAGCTAATACTAGTACTACTATCCGTCAAGTTACTATTACAATACCTATTTACAATATTAAGGTTTTCAGAGTGAGGCTTATAGTGTTTCAAAACAAGTTCTTGCTCCGCACTCTCATCTTGTTCCAGAACTGTACTCGTATCATGTTCAAAAACTGTGCAGGCAAAGTCTGGGCTAACATTCAAAACATGCACTGTTGAGTAGTTTACAAAATTGCAGCTCGCCTTTGCTAATTTATCTGCAACCCTATTCTATTCTCTGTACACATGCAGCACTATAGGTTTACCTAACCTATCCAGAAAGTACCTGCAATCAGTAGCCAAATTATTATGTGAGACATTGTTTGAGTAAAGAGTTGTTATAAGATCTTGAGAGTCCACTTCCATCTCCAGTGGAACAAAGTTATTTGAATAAGTTAACTGCAGTCCCTGCAACAGTGCACGTAATTCAGAAGAAATTATTGAATCTCTTGGGACTGCCCCTGAAAATTCCAATATCCATTCAGTCTTAGAATTTCGTATAAGGCCTCCTATCCCAGCTTTATTTATTGCATGTGCTCCATCAGTGTTAAGTTTAAAGTAAAACTGTTTTGGAGGTTTCCATTTTAAATTTTATTGCCTCTTTTTAATATAAGAATGCTTCTTGGTTACAAGATAAGTGTATTCCGCTGCTTGTTGTGTAGTTAATTTCGTCGAAGCAGTTTTTTACACTTTTTAGGTAAGTGTTTCGTAGGAACAAATGGAAGTTGAGTTTTAGTTTCATTGCATTTAATAAGTCAAAATATTTGAAGTTTCTAATCAAATGACAACCAGTATTTTTTCGTGAGTCATAAATGTTATAAGTTGTCATCAACGTATATAGAAATTCAGCCACAATTTGTTTTAGTATGAAATATGAGTTAGATTAAATGTACTTTTATAGCTATATGGCCCATATTTCTGTTTTATCCTATTTGATCCTATTTTATAAATAAAAAATCCAAAAAAAATGTATCAATGGAGAAAGTGACCCATTTATTGCAACTAAAAACGAACATGTGCTGAAAGAGAACAATAAAATTTTATCCATGTTGTTCATTTAATTAAAGTGGTTGTGAATTTTCATTTGACACCTATTTATTTATAATTAACTAACTAAGTTTTAATTAACTCAACCTATAGAAATCTTATAATTTCCCCTTATTTTCTCTCATCAAAATTTGACGATACATATAGCTTAACATTTTAATTAAACTCTAGGGAGTAGAGTCATGGAACGGGTCAGTAAATGGTTTTAATAGATACTTTTAATTTTTTAAATGAATGAGTTGAAAATAAATATATATGGCATATTAGCAAAAATAATAATTAATATTCCTTGAAAGTATAGAGTGATTTTTGAGTTATAATGGATAAAATATAGTGATTAGTGTTGGAATTTGGATTCATTTCAACAAAATAATGGCATTAATAAAATTTCCTATGATTCACATGTTGTTGCTGATACCTTTTTAAGTGATGGTCTATATCGCTTGAATGTATTGAATGAAACTTTTTCTGCAATGCATGTTGAAAATATTGTCCACAAAAAATCTGTTATGAGTAAAACATCTTACGTATTATGGTATAGGCGTCTTTGTCATATTTCTAAAGTCATATTTCTAAAGAAAGAATTGAACGCCTGGTAAAGGAAAGAAATTGCCTTATTAAGGTTCATCCATCGTAATCCTTACAATGCATGTTGAAAATATTGTCCACAAAAGATTTGTTATGAGTAAAACATCTTACGTATTATGGTATAGGTGTCTTTGTCATATTTTTAAAGAAAGAATTGAACGACTGATAAAGGAAAGAAATTGCCTTATTAAGGTCCCATCCGTCGTAACCCTTACATTGCCTTATATTTTACCTGTTCTTGATCCTAGATTATGAAACTTGTATGGATTGTATTTAGGGTAAAATGACCAAGGTTAAGAGAAAGGATTCCACTAAGAGCTCTGAACTCTTAGAAATTATTCATACTGATATTAGTGGGCCTTATGTACCTACTTTGACCAATCATAAGTATTTTATTACTTTTATTGATAACTTTTCAAGATATTGTTATATATATATATCTTTTAAAAGAAAAATCTGAAGCACTTGATAAATTTAAAATTTACAACACTGAAGTTGAAAAATAGCTTGGGAAGTCCATTAAGATAGTGTGGTATGACTGTGGTGGTGAGTGCTATGGAAAATATGATGAGTCTGATCAATGTATGAGGCATTTTGCTTTATTTCTGCAAAGAAAGTGATGAGATATCTACAATGCACCAAAGACTACATGTTTGTGTACAAAAAAGTTGATAACCTGGACCTGTCAGTATATTTAGATTCTGATTTTGCAGGTGGTCAAGACACTATGAAATTAACTTTTGGATATATTTTTGTGTTGGCTGGAGGTGTTATTTCTTAGAAAAGTGAGAAACAAAGCATCACTGCTACATCTACAATGGAAGCTAAGTTTATTGCTTGTTTTGAGACTGCTTCACATGCTGTCTAGATGAAGAATTTTCTTACTAAATTGCAAATTGTGAATTTTATATCTAATCTGGTGACTATTTTCTGTGACAACAGTGCAGCTATGTTCTTCTCTAAGAATAACAAAAGAACAAAAGGCTCTAAGCATGTTAGCCTTAAGTTTCTTAAGGTTAGAGACATGGTAAAAGAAGGTGATATATGTATTGAACATATTAGCACAGAATCTATGTTGGCTGATCCTTTGACTAAAGGTCTTAGGCATGTAGTATTTAATGAACATACTAAAAATATGTGTATTTTATCGTCTTTTGATGTACTTTAGTCAGTGGGAGTTACTTTGTAATTGCTGAATGAGATATTGCTTTTAATAAATTCTATTTTATGCAAGCTTGTGTTATTTTATATTTGTTATGCTTATTGACTAATATGATAATTTATTTATTTCCAATTGGATATTGCATAAACTCATGATATCTTTGAGTTTTGCTGCTTGTTGCCTTGATTATCCCGGGTAGGGCACAAAGGAAAGATCCTAAAGTGATATGATTTTAATGTCATTTAATTTGGAGGCTCCTGATATGATATGGTTATTATATCACTTGGAAGATTATTTCTTTCTAAGAGGTGTGAATCTATTCATCTTGATTAGAAAGATAATATGCTTAGCACACATGTTTGATCCATGTTGATGGAAATTCTAGCATATGTGGTCGTAGATAGAATTCATACCTTAAAATAGTGTGATGCCTGCTACGATTCATTGTTAGTCTTCTCTATTGAGACTGAATGGATTGTTATATGGGTCATTCTATCCTTGGCTATGTGAGTAACGTGGCTACTGTAGAGTCTAAAATCTTTTTCAAATGATTTTCTTAAAACTCAAAAGTTTTAAAATTATTTTCTTGTCCTCAATTAACGTTGGCATCCAAGTGGGACAATGTTGGAATTTGGACTTACGTTAATTGGTTATAGCCTGAAAGGATAGTGACGTGGTCCAAGTGGTGAATAAATAAAAGGTCTAATATTAAATATTGTGTGTGTGGATAAGTGAGGCCCAATAACTATTGGTCTGTGATGGGTAAGCGTTGTTTATAAATAGAGGTCAACCCCCCGTTTTCCTAGCTATTAGAAAACCCTAACGCATTGTGCCTCTTGAATACGTGATAAAGATAGCGTAGCTAGCAGATTGTGGAAGTTGGTCTCAGGCTTAATTAATCGCAGGTTGTTGCTGCTGAATCGATGGAGCTAAATGGGACGTTTTCTTAAACTTTGATTCTAGATTGATTGTATAATTGTGTCTTAATTTCTGTTATGATTGCGCTTTAATTATCTTACAGTTAGTTACAAAACAAAGTAAAGTGACTTTTATAGATAAAATCCATTAGTTCAGTAACTTTTTGAGAAATCAACTCCTTTTTCATATACTAGATGTTATAGACAAATCTATAAACTATTGTATATCCGTGTATGCACCTTCACTTAATTTCATATTTAATCCAATATTTTCTAGTTCCAATTGCAACAGTTTTATAACACAAAAGATTCAACGTGTTACAATAAGTCAAGGAGAAGACATGCCAAAATTAAATCACAGTTTGAGAATCGAAGCATATATAGTAATAACATTACACTTATATATATATGTGATAGTTAAATTCTAAAAACATATCAAATCATTGCAATAAGTACAGTTAGACTTTTCTATAATAACATCCATATATAACAATTATTCACTATAAAAGTTAAGTTTTTTCGGAATTGATTTTAACATTATGTTATAATATATGTTCTCTATAATAGCATTGCACTATAGCAGCCAAAAAATATCGAAACAAGTGAGATTGTTATAGAGTGATTTGACTATATATGATACGTTACATGATTAACACGATACAAAAGAAAATTACTAATGAATACAAAATGAGAAAAAGCTATATATATATCCAGTCCTTTTATCCTATCATACACGTCTACGTTATACCTAGGGCAAAAGTCGGCATCAATAGTTAAGATATATATCAACTTTCCAACTGTCCAAAATGCATTGAAGTTTCATAATTAATGAGTTCAAACTACTAAATTAAATCTAGAGTATGACTCGAATTGATATTAAATTAATTAAGTTTTGTACGATGCTGTCTACTTTTTATAACAGGAGGATATCATTCAAACACATCAAGGCAAATGTAGACATTTCTAGGGATCAATAATTTGCATTATCTTGTTGAATTTTCCACATTCCATACTTTTACCTAACGGCAAAGAGACTACAAGAAAATCAAATATATCCTTGTATGATAAAAAAAGATTTAAATATTTCTTTCGTTATACTTTGGTTCCAAATATATTTTTGTCGTAATATTATTGGTTTAAACTACCCTTCTTCTGTTCAGTTTGTCCAAGGTGGACATCCAATCTTACGTGACACTGATATTTGATGAGGTTAATGCCACATAGCATACCACCTCAGTGCCCCTAATCCATATATAAAAGACTAAAATTTGAAATACAATATTTTTATGGTAGCGGTAATGGTGGCAATAGTGGTGGAGGGGAAGGAAATTTTAGTGGTAGAAAAAAAAATAGAAGGGAGGGGTAAAATAGATTAGGGGCGCAAAGGTGGCAAATCATGTGGCATCCACCTCATCAAATATTAGTGTCACATAGGATTGTATGTCTACTTTTGACAAACTTAATGGAAAAGGGATATATTTGAACCAATAGTATAACGCCAGGGATATATATGGACTCAAAGTATAACGAGGAGTACATTTAAACCTTTTCTGATAGTACATAAATATATTTGGCCCTTTTTCATTTACATAATCATCTAAGAATACAATTATCATCCAAGAATGTGATTATATGAATGAAATCCTCTACCATTAACCAGGGGCGAAGACACACTTAACTTAGGGTGGTCAATTGACCACCCTTTGTCGGAAAATTACACTGTGTATATAAGTAAAATATTCAGTTTTAGAGGTTCATAACATATATTGAACACCCTTCGTTGTTGTTTTTTTTTTTTTTACTTATTTCCAATTTGAACATCCTTCCGAAAATTTCTGATTTCGCCACTGCCATTATCAGAGATTTCAAATTGGATTCGAGCACTAAAAATAAAAAAATTCTTCGTAAAAAGTGCTTTTCTCTTTAATAGGTTCTATGTGACGCGAATTCGGATTAGGAACTAGTGTATACTAGATACCAGAACAGGGGGATATTATTATGAAACAATGAACAAGTTCCAACTGTCCAAAATGTATTAAAAGCCCAAGCTGTCGAATCCAACTAACTCAAACCCATTCTTTAAATTTTCATTAAACATAACTATTATACTTCCAAGGGCCCAGTCTCCTTTGTGGTCAGTCTAGTCAGTGATCACACCAAACTCAAAGCTCTATATTTGGATCCAGGTTGTATTCACTTCTCAAATAAACACGTTGCATTGGGATCAAGAAGAAGCGGATCCGGGATTTTAACATGACGGGTGCACTATTATTTTGCGCAATCATATCAGTGCCCCTAAAAACATTTAGTGTTCAGGGTGCCAACTCCCAAGTTATATATATAATCATTCCTAAGGTATATACAGATATATATACACACAAGATTTCTATCGAAGTTTACGGGATCCGATGACCCCTCAACACTACACATAGATCCGCCTCTAGGGGCAAGCGCATAAATAGTCATTCTCAAGAATGTCATTTAGAGATTAGCCATTACTTATTTTGTCATGAATTTTAAAATAAAAATCCTAACTTCAGGATAATTCGAGACATTTTTATCCCGAAAAAATTAAACAAAAAAATTAAAATTTAGAACGCACTAACTAATTCCTAAATAACAGTCCTTTAAAGCGGCCACATGGTGTCATTTCTAAGTTACATTGTAAGCTGCTATAAAATTTTAGCTACTTCCCCTAGCAAGAAAGGTACGAAAAATAAAGAGATGAAATAATTACTCTATTATCATTTGGCACATCTACCCAACTCTAATAGCAATAGTTATCACTATCAATCCTACACATTTGTGATCACCTATTACCTAAATCATTTATTGGCATTATCGCATACCAAGTAGAGGTATCCACATTTTGTTTTCCTTCCCAAAACCACATATGTAATTAAGGGTAGAATCTTATTTATCTCATCACAATCTCGAATGATCGAACATTTAGACTTACTTGACGGTAGAGGTGTCAAATGAACGGGTTAAGTTGATTTTGAACAGGTCAAAATGAACTGAGTCAATAAATGAATGGGCGGTTCAATAACCCACCGAAAAATAACATGAGTTGAGATGGGCTGGGTCAAGTTGGGCTAAAATTTGGGTCATAGCCCAACCCACCCAACTCTTACCAAACTTTAATTAATAAATATTATTTTGTTATGAATTGTTTAATCAGAGAATGATCAAATATATTCTTGTACTATTGAAAAATATTTAAAGATACCCTCCGTTATACTATTTGGTCATATTAACCCCTACCGTTATACTACCATTCAAATATACCCCTCAATTGGACGGACTTCCATGTGACATATCAGGATTAAAGAGACCCATCCCCCTTTTTGCCAAACACACACACAAAGAGGCAAGTTTATGGTTAAAGCTGCTTGATATCGGATCGAAAACATATGAAGATTAATGCTTATTCAAAGTATTTCATGAAAAAGGGTTGTTGGTTTGACTGCTACAGAAAATCATTATAATGGAATGAAGGGGTTTAATTGGATAGGGGTATTTTTTAAGTGGTCGGATACAGATCTAATTAGGGGCAGGTTAGTATTGAATCGGGTATTTTACTTTCGGGTGGGTCTATTTAATTCTGAGGTGTCACGTGACAGTCCGTCCAATTGAGGGGTATATTTAAATAATAGTATAACGGTAGGGGCTGAGATGACCAAATAGTATAACCGAGGGTATCTTTAAACATTTTTCGATAGTACAGGGAATATTTGACCCTTCTCCATTGTTTAATTATCAAATAAGATTTTTTTCTTTTGTTATGGTCATATATAGCATATCAAACAAAAAATATATATTAATTTTTGAGATATTTTAGCAAAGTTACTCATGGATTAATTTGGGCTAAAAATTATCCCAACTTTTAATGAGTTAAAATGGGTCGAGTTCAACAAATAAGTGAGTCAATGACTAGCCTAATCTTAAACGGATTGGGCGGATCAAATAGATTTGGGCTCAAATTCCCACCCCTACTTGAAGGACAATATTGGTTAGCCTACAAAATATTGGGCGAACATAAAGTATCAAAATGCTTAAATTTGAGCAGTGACAACAATACTTTGTATTCGAATAAGTTGTTTTGGGTTGAATGATGAGCGGTGAAAATAGCATGGGCTAGCCAATTTTCAGATTGGTCATACAAAAATAGTCAGTTTTGCAAAGTCATTGAAAAATAATCACTATTTTGCTGCAATACAAAAAGTTTCAGCATAATATACTGGAGATCGGTGCACCTGTGTATACACTTCCAGCATATTATGCTGGAACTCAACATGCGGAAAGTTCTAGTATAATATGCTGGAAGTTCATACATAGATGCACCAATCTCCGGTATATTATGCTGGAACTTTCCGTGTTGCAGCAAAATAGTTGCTATTTTTCAATGATTTTGCAAACGTTGGCTATTTCTCACTTACTAGTCCGAAAATTGGCTAGCCCGTATTATTTATTCGAATAGATGTTACACATTATTTAAGTTTTCATTAAGCATTACTATTACATAGGGGTGTACAAAGAAAACCAACAAACCGCACCGACCCAATAATCCGAGTCAAACCGAGAAAAAAAATCCGACTATGATTTGGTTTGGTGTTGGAAAAAAAACTCGACCATAATTGGTTTGGTTTGGTTTTAACTAAAGAAAGTCAAACAGAAACCAAACCAACTCGACATTACATACATAGAAATTTTAGATATATTTAATGTATAAATATACTTATTGTGATGTAATTTATAAATATTTCTTAAATTTTTTCATAATTTTATCTTTTATGGTATTATTATTTCAAGGTTGTACTTAGAACTTTTGAATGTTCCAGTAAGTTTTATAGTCATTAATATTAGTAACTTAAATAATGCTAACAAAAGCCCAAACCAAAATCAAATCAATATTAATGCTAACAAAAGACATTCAATTCAATACTAGGAACGATAATGTATTGAATATCTATTTTTTATTTTGCAATGATTCAGATAAAAATTACATAACCTATTTTTATTTTTTCTTTAGCGTTTAATCATGTAATTAATACTCCCTTATTAGTCTACTTATTTTAGCATGACTTAGTACTTTTAGATTATGTTTATTTTTATTATTGTTTTTTAATTAGCAATATTTATATTACATAATTTTATTGTCTTTATTGTTGAATATTTTAGGATAACGCCATGACACATCTCATATTTTGTATTATTTTCTTGAAAAATACCTTATATAGTTATATATTACTAGGTTAGAGAAATATTTTGAGGACAAATTATATGTTTTGTGCGACGAAGATTTTATCGGAAAAACCCCTCGAAAAAATTCGAATAACCCGAAAATCGAGATTGAAAAACCCGAGTTTTATTGGTTTGGTTTGGTCTTTAGATTTAATAACCCGACACAATTGGTTTGGTTTAGTAATTGTAAAATCCGAACCAACCTGACCTATGTACACCCCTACTATTAGACTTTCAAGGGCCTAGTCCCCGTTGTGGCTAGTCTAGTGTCACGACCCCAAATACCCCTGGTCGCGATGACGCCTATCACAGTACTAGGCAAGCCAATCCAACATTTAACCACAATGAATTCTTTTATAAAACCATTTTCTAAAACCGATTTAGTCTCAATTTCTCATATGAAATATATAAATCAACGAAAAATGCGGAAATTAGTACAAAATATACCAACACAGCCCAACAATCCGGTGTCACAAGTCAAGACCGTCTAAATACAACCCAAACTGACTGAGTAATACATCATAGGTTTGAAATAACAGAAAACTAAGATAGGAAGGAGGAAAGCAGAGTTGGAAACGCTGTGCAGCTACCTTGCAGTCTCCGATAAAGCTCTGAGAGTGCTGGAAACTCTCACTCTGATGTCCGGGCACCTGGATCTGCACACAAGGTGCAGGGAGTAACGTGAGTACGCCAACTCAGTAAGTAACTAAAGTAAATAAGGTCTAAGTGCAGTGACGAGCAGTTAAAAAATCATATAATAGTGTTCAACAGAATATCAAGTCAAACTCAACAGTTTAATAGCCAGTTACTTCGTAAAAACTTCAGTTTCAATTGAAATACTTTGAAATCATTTACTCAACATCTTTCAATAGAGTCTCAGTATAAAAGAAGAGTGAAAACATCAAAATATCATAAACGGGGCCCTCAGGCAAGGTATCACAGTATAACCTCTCTGGCAAGCCTCTCAGTCACTCGTGACTTAGCTCTCGTCAACAGTACTCACACTCAACACTCCAACTCAATAATATCTCATAATAGTAATAATCATAATAACCGCTGCGGCGTGCAGCCCGATCCATAGTTTATAGTCGACTACGCTCACTGGGGGTGTACAGACTCTTGAGGGGCTCCTACAACCCAAGCGTCAGATCGCTGCGGTGCGCAGCCCGATCCAATATATATATATATCGCTGCGGCGTGCAGCCGATCCATAATATATATATAATATTGTTGTGGCGTGCAGCCTGATCCATAATATATATATATATATATATATATATATATATATATATATATATATATATATATTAGGTCCTCAACCTCTCTCAGTCATTAACCTTACAGTCACTCGGGATATATATATATATATATATATATATATATATATATATTAGGTCCTCAACCTCTCTCAGTCATTAACCTTACAGTCACTCGGGCATATCAGTGAAAATCAGGGAACTTAGCCTAAATAGTTTTCATATATTAAGAAGTAGAGTGATAAAAGCGGATTTAAACAATAAACAGGTAAAACATGACCGAGGATATGCTTTCAAAACGGATAGAGTGAGGAAAGTAATAAAAATTACACATATGGTCTAAACAGGTCAGCACAAGGCCCCAAACATGGCGTACAACCCAAAATATAGTATCAATCTAAAAAATACGGAATTATTATAAGATTTCAAATCAAATACGCAGCTTAATAGTTGCTACGGGACGGACCAAGTCATAATCCCTACCGGTGCACGTCCACACGCTCGTCACCTAGCATTTGCTTCACCTCATTTATCAAAACAATACGAAATACCGGGGTTTCATACCCTCAGGTTCAGATTTACAATGGTTACTTATCTCAAACTGGAAAAAATACTACTCCGCGACACCCTTGCCTCTCGACTCGGCCTCAACTCACGTCGAATCTTCCCAAAATCAGAATCATAACATTAGAATATGCTACGGGAACGAAGCCCTTGCGAAAATAATCAAATTATACCAAAAATCCCGAAATTGGTCCAACCCGACCACCGGGCCTAAGTTGCGAAATTCAATAAAGTCACATCAATGGAATCCTTATCCTTCCACGAGTTCATACATACCAAGAATACTAAAATTCGACCATAAATGACCCCTCAAATCCCTAGATTAAGGTCCCCAATTTTCAAGCCCTAACTCCCCAATTTTAGGCTTCAAATCCCCCAAAATTCATGTTTAATTAGGTAGAAATCACAATATGATCGAGTATTAAGTCCATAAATCTTACCTCCAAGATGTTCTCATGAATTCCCTCTTCAATCTCCCTCAAAAAGCTCCAAAACCGACTCAAAAATGGTGAACTATGACCAAAAATCCAGAAATGGCCTTTTAAACATTATGCCTAGCGATTTAAATTCCTTCTTCGCAAACGCGGTCAAAGCCTCGCGTTCGCGAAGCACAAAATTTCCTTTGACCAAAATCCTCTTACGCGAACGCGGAACACCCCTCGCGAACGCGATGCCTGAGCCGACCAAACCTTCGCGAACGTGGCTATTCCTACGCGAACGCGAAGCACAAAGCTCATGTGATCCTAGTTACCCCAAATACTATACGCGAACGCGGAATACTCATCGCGTTCGCGATGAACACATCACCTAACTCTTTGCGAACGCGGGACACCCATTCTGAACGCGAAGGCCAAACTTCCTGCCTCACAACCTACCCCTTTACGAACGTGAGAGCCCTCTTGCGAACGCGAAGGCCAAATGTCTACAACACCAACAACAGATTTTCTGCAATTTTTGCAACATGAATTTGATCCGTTCAACCACCCGAAACTCACTCGAGGCTCTCGGGACCTCAACCAAACATGCCAACATATCCCATAACCTCATTCAAACTTGTTCCAACCTTCAGAACGCTCAAAACAACATCAAAACACTAAATTGACTAATTCTAAAAACTTTCAAATTCTGCTTTCGATCAAAAAGTGTATCAAACCTCGTCCGAATGACTTAAACTTTTGCACACACGTCACAAATAAAACAAGAGACCTACTCCAACTTCCGAAATTTCATTCCGACTCCTATATCAAAATCTCACCTATCAATCGGAAAACGCCAAAATTCCAATTTCGCCAATTCAAGCCTAAATCTACTTCGGACCTCCAAAACATATTTCGATCACGCTCCTAAGTCCCAAATCACCTTCCGAAGCGATCCGAACTATCGGAATTCAAATATGAGCCCTCTTTCACATAAGTCAACATCCAGTTGACTTTTCCAACCTAAGCTTACTCAAAAGAGACTAAGTGTCTCATTCCTTTTCAAAACCACTCCGAACACGAACCAACCAACTCGATATCACATAATACAGCTGAACAAGACAATAAGAAGCAAAAATGAGAGAAACGGAGCGATAACTCATGAAACGACCGGCCGGATCGTTACCTCTAGCAAGTAACCACAACAAACTCAAAGTTGTATCTTTGGATCCAGGTTGTATTCACTTCTCAAATAAACACGTTGCATTGTAACATGCTATAATATTTTAGTTACTTCCCCTAGCAGGAAAGGTACGAAAAAGAAAGAGTTGGCTCATCAATTGGTAAACATAATTATCACTACCCAACTCAATAGCAATTGTTATCAATATCAATCGTACACATCTGTTAATCAGTTCATGCAGGTTTTGGGGAAGAGCCATATCCCAAAAGATGTGATATAGTCAACCTACCCTAATGCAATCATTAGTTGTTGCTTCCATGGCTCGAATCATGACCTAAAGATCACATGGAGACAACTTTATCATTACTCCAAAACATCCCTTCAAATCATATAAGCTTGAAAGTGATAACATTGCATTCTAATAAGCTGTTTTTAGGTTGATAATGAATGCCACAGCACATTATCGCTGCAAATTCGAATGTTTTGAATCATCCTTTTTGCCATAACTTGAAAAATTATAAAAATCGAGTATCTGATTGTGCTGGCGTAGTATTCTATACGACGCCGCTTCCATGAAAAATATTTTTCAGAAAAAAATAATTTCCCCACTTGTGAGCAGAAGTTTATTTTACTATTTTATTTGCTGTTATAAAAAGAATTGTATTTAAAGTGAATATCTATATTTAGAAAGATTTTAGGGCTTGTTACTTGGTGGCTAAATCACTATTCCCTTATATATAAATAGAGGAATCCTATTCCATTGTAATTCATCCCAAAATCAATAAGAATTCTCTCTCTCTATTTTTCTCTACAATACTCTTTTTCTTCTTTTAATGTTTCATAACACGTTCTCAGCACGAGACTCTAACCAATTGAGTAGAAGCTTTGGGATTGAGCATAATGATTGTCAATTGTTCCATGAACTTTCTTCATGATTAAATTTTGTATTTAAGGTAAGTATTTTACTTTATTTTTCTTTTTTTAAATTCTTGAAATTCTATAATTTGATTTTAAAAACAAGCAAAGACAAAAAAAAATTGATTATAACTTTAATGGAGCTTGTAAGAAATTATAACCACCTGAAGTGGTAAAATTTATATGCCTTGCCATGATCAAATTTATGTATGATTGTGAGCAAAGAAGTGAAAAACCGTCCCATTGAATTTGCTTCATTCTCATTCCCTTAAGAGAATGTGGTAGCAATAATAATAAGACTAAAAAAGACAAAATTATTATCGTGAACGTATCAATAGATGTGGACATGACAATAGATGAAATTATAATCGTCATCATTATTATGATAATGAGAAAAATAAGGATTCTCAAAATAATCTTTCGCTCTTTGAAAGTAATATTTATCATCGATTTGACATGAAATTTCGTAAAGCACACATAGATGTTTATGATCCATTCATGATGTGAATGTGACAAGATCTGATTTACAAATACATATTCATTCCTCGAAGAATATGAACGTGCTAGTGGTAGTGGATATACAACACTCACCTCTAGAAGGAGGTTTGAGATGATATAAGAAAATAATGTCATTATTATGGCATGAAAGGTCATTGGTCACGTACCTATTGTACGCCAAAATATTTTGGGATATGATTAATAAAGGATAACAGTAATGCAAGAAACATATCTTGCATATAATTTTGACAATGACCATAATGATATCTATTGATACAACACTCACCTCTTGAAATTCTATAATTTGATTTTAAAAACAAGCAAAGACAAAAAAAATTGATTATAACTTTAATGGAGCTTGTAAGAAATTATAACCACCTGAAGTGGTAAAATTTATATGCCTTGCCATGATCAAATTTATGTATGATTGTGAGCAAAGAAGTGAAAAACCGTCCCATTGAATTTGCTTCATTCTCATTCCCTTAAGAGAATGTGGTAGCAATAATAATAAGACTAAAAAAGACAAAATTATTATCGTGAACGTATCAATAGATGTGGACATGACAATAGATGAAATTATAATCGTCATCATTATTATGATAATGAGAAAAATAAGGATTCTCAAAATAATCTTTCGCTCTTTGAAAGTAATATTTATCATCGATTTGACATGAAATTTCGTAAAGCACACATAGATGTTTATGATCCATTCATGATGTGAATGTGACAAGATCTGATTTACAAATACATATTCATTCCTCGAAGAATTCATTCCTCGAAGAATATGAACGTGCTAGTGGTAGTGGATATACAACACTCACCTCTAGAAGGAGGTTTGAGATGATATAAGAAAATAATGTCATTATTATGGCATGAAAGGTCATTGGTCACGTACCTATTGTACGCTAAAATATTTTGGGATATGATTAATAAAGGATAACAGTAATGCAAGAAACATATCTTGCATATAATTTTGACAATGACCATAATTTATAATTTTCTCTTTGAAAGAGATATTCACCATATGGTTGTTGATGAATATGTGGTAGTACCAAATTAATTGAGAGCTCTAGAATAGCCAATTATTACTATTTTGGAGGAATACAATTGATTATCATGTCAATTTATTGTGTTTTAGTAAGTCTCAAAGAAACTTATTGAGTCTTTAAAGTATTCGCGAAAGCGGTTTGTTATATTGAGACTATGAATAAAGGAAAGATTTAATATCTTCTATTACTATAACTTGTAGCGGGGTAATATATATGTAAAAAGTTACCCGCTTTATTCTCTAGTTTGTACTACATAAATAAAAGAATACCACAATAAAGTGAATGTTTATTGATATAAAAATTCATATCATAATAAACTTGGAGTTTATTTATAATTGCACACATCATGGTGTAAATCTGAACTTTATCAATATTGATAATTTATTTAGTTGACATAATTGGTTTAGCCATGTTAATTTAAGTATGATGTGCAAAAATAAAAGAGAATTCACATGGGTAAATATTAAAGAACTAGAAAGTTCTTTACGAATTCTCTTACATTGTTTGTTCTTATTAATTTATAGACCAACTAAAATTGAGATTGAATCCCATGAATACTGAAAATATCAAAAGTGAATATTGTCCCATTCACCTGCCATGTATACCACATAAGATGCATCTATGAGATGGTTACATGTGCGATTATTATTAACCCGCGACCTGGCCGGTGTTTGCGAGGTAACTTGCTCAGTAATTTAATTTCGAGCATAATTTCCATATTTTCTATTCAAGACAGTTTATCTTGATAAGTTGGTTTACATCATAGTTGGTTCAGCAAGATGATTTATTGAGTGCCTCCACTTAATAGCTAAACTATTTCTTATGAGAACAAAGTTATATATATCAGTTTGATATACGTTATATGCAAAAGTATATTATTTTCTCCTCTCACAAGTGGTTCAGGGTAAGGAACGAAATAATTCCATCTTATTATTGATGTGCGGAGTATATTTTGATTAACACCATAACGCACAAAGATGGGTTCTCAAAGTTGAGGAAACAAGTTGGTTTTTTCTAACATGAGGGGGAGACATGATAAACAATTGAGAAATAATTACTTGAAAGATTTATCATTTGTACATCTAGATCCTCAAATAAGATAATATGAACTTGAAGTTCATAAAAAGATAATTCATCTGCAATATATTGCAAAGCATGCCAAATGCATTTGCTGACCCAAAGAAAGTAACTATATTCTCACTTAAAATGCTCCTATAAGAATAGGTTCTAGAAGGACAAAGTCTATGGTACGCTTAAAGCGTATAGACAAATCGGTTTCTAATAAAATTCTTGATAAAGAAGAGGAGAAAATGATCAAAATGATCACAATAAGGAGGCAAGTGATCTAGAAGATCACATGACATAACGCTTCATAAAATCTCAGGAAACGTCCAAGTACCTGAAATGAATGAAGAGATCTCTATATTATGTCTTTATGAAAAAATATTGAAACTTATATAAAATGTTGTCGACGACATATATGATAGCGCTAAGTATAGATAGGGATCTTAAGTCTGTCGAATACAGACACAAAAATATTGTCCAAATGAAAGAGACACAATTCGAGTAGAATTAGTTTCATATGAAAGACATCTAGTTTTCGACATGAAATATAAACACTCTAAAGACAATGCTGTGTTTGCAATCACTTTCATGTATCTTATATGTCTGAAATGATATAAAAACTTGATATGTATCTAAAGTATATCTAAATGGATTATTTGACTATACTTATATGGTAATCCCTGGAGGATTTAAATTGCTTAAAATATATACAATTTTTGGTCCTGAAGTACCATATCCTAAATGCAATTTGTGCACATATGTATTTTGCTATAACTATAAGCATGATAATGTGATAGCTACCTCTATGGAGATATTGAAAAGACTATTCCCCGACATTATATGAAGACATTACATATCTATCAAGAATGATGATTTCAAGGTTCAACATATTTATTCAAGTTAATATGGTTGATTTGTTTATCAAATCTCTACCAATGATCTTTTGAAGATGGTGCACAAGATTGGAATGCGAAGGCTCAAGGATGTGAATTTATGCTCTCATCAGGGGAAGTTAATACGTGTTGCACTCTTTTTTCCTTACAAGGTTTTGTCCCGCTGTGTTTTCCTTGCAAGGTTTTTAACGAGGCAACCAGAAGACGTATTATTAAACATGTGTACTCTTTTTCCTTCTCTAGAATTTTTTTCCCACTGGATTTTATTTTAGTTAAGGGTTTAACGAGGTACATTATCTATTGAATAGACATTCAAGGGAGAGTGTTATAAATAGAATTGCATTTAAGGTGAATGCCTATATTTCGAGAGATTTTAGGGCTTGTTACTTGGTGGCTAAGTCACTTTTTCCCTATATATAAATAGAGGGGTTATATTCCATTGTAACTCATCCCAAAATCAATAAGAATTCTTTATCCCTACTAGGGGTGTACAAAGGAAACCGATAAACCGCACCAACCCGATAATCCGAGTCAAACCGAGAAAAAAAACCCGACTATGAGTTGGTTTGATTTGGTTTTAACTAAAGAAAGTCAAACCGAAACCAAACAAACCAGATATTACATATATAGAAATTTTAGATATATTTAATATATAAATATACTTATTGTGATGTAATTTATAAATATTTCTTAAAAGATTTCATAATTTTATTTTTTGAGGTATTATTTCAAGGTTGGATTTAGAAATTTTGAATGTTCCAATAAGCTTTATAGCCATTAACATTAGTAAATTAAATAGTTCTAACAAAATCCCAAACCAAAATCAAATCAATACTAATGCTAACAAAAGATATTTAATTCAATACTACGAATGGGAATGTATTGAATATCTATTTTTGTTTTGCAATAATTCAGATAAAATTGCATAACCTATTTTTATTTTTTCTTTAGCGTTTAGTCATGTATTTAATACTCCCTTATTAGTCTACTTATTTTAGCATGACTTAGTACTCTTAGATTATGTTTATTTTTATTTTGACTTTTTAATTAGCAATATTTATATTACGTAATTTTATTGTCTTTATTGTTGAATATTTTAGGATAATGCCATGACATATCTCATATTTTGTATTATTTTCTTGGAAAATACTTTATATAGTTGTATCTTACTAGGACTAAAGAAATATTTTGAGCATAATTTATATGTTTTGTTCTACGAAGATTTTACCGGAAAAAAAACCTCCGAAAAAAACCCGAATAACCTGAAAATCCGAGAAAACCGAGAGCGAAAAACCCGAGTTTTATTGGTTTAGTTTGGTCTTTAGATTTAATAATCCGACATAATTGATTTGGTTTGGTAATTGTAAAATCTGAACCAACCTAGCCTATGTACACCCCTAATAGCAAGTTATCGTGCAATACTCTTTTTCTTCTTTTATTGTTTCATAACACTTCAACAAATATTTAGACATTATTATTAGACTCTAGTACCCTAAACATCGTATGAAAATACTCTCTGATTTGCTCATATTTTATAAAATTATTTTTCGAAAAACCTTGGTGTGCTATCACAAATACCAGACGCCCCAGCGCATTTCCTATCATTACTAATATATATGAAGAAGGAGGGATTCCCTCTATGAACACTATGAATATGAATTTGAATTAGTCAGCCATTATCATGGGTGGCTCAATGATAAGGCTAGTAAAGTCTTTATTTTGAGCCTCTAAAATTTTGAGGCCTCGAAATGGTGGAATACATAATAATATTTTCGCTTAGACAATATTAAAGTTTGTTAAAAAAAGTACAAATCTGTGTAAAAAAGAAAGAAACAAAAAATGTCTACCTTTTAATATTAGAAATATTTTAGAACTTTGAATTTTCTTTTTTGGTCCAAATTTTGTTTGTATTAATGACCTGTAAAAATATGTACAGTCTATATTGAAACTCAATGAAACATCAAGCTTGGACATGCTGCCCCAAGACATGGTGAGCCACATATCTACCTGAATCTAAAAGTCAAAAAGAGCCAGTACACCCTACTAGCTGCTTTGTCTATTTTCCAAGGTCTATGGGTAGTAATTCAACTCTTCCAATCTCTTATGCATTCTAGGCTTCATAGATTCCCTACAACAAACTTCCTGAATAAGGACACGCACAAGTTGATCAGCTTGCCTCTGTATTCCTTGAAATATACGCATGTTCCTCTCTTACCATATGAAGTATGCGCAACCTGCAACAACTATCTTGTAGATTGTACCATTTGCATTCCTTCATTTTGCATGTGCGACTGCCCAGTCTTGTTCATTGCTTCAAGTCATTGGCTATCTGTAAATACCCTGCCATTTAAGTATTTTGCCCCGTACCTCTGTAGAGAATTTTTATCCAAAGAACATGTGATCAATACATTCTTCCTCCTCAATACACAGTGGACATAACAGCTCATTTGTCACACACTACTTGGGAATCTATCCCTTGTGCTTAATCTGCCATGTAATGTCAGAAACAGGATAAAGGGCCATTTTGGAGCTCCTATATTATTACATGTATGGAGAATGTTTTCGGTTGCATCACATCATTTATGTTCAGCCTTGCATCTTCAAATATCCTCTTTGCCTTCCATATTTTCCTTATAATCCAGAAAGCTTGTGTTGGTTCAGCATCCCATACTTGTTTTCCCTTTTATATAATATGTGTGTACCCATTTTACCTATAATTTATCCTTCTTGAGTCATAAAAACCACATCAATTTGCATATTGCTGCTACATTCCATATAGCAATGTCCATGATATTCCATCCTCCTGCCAGCTTTGGGCTGCATAGTCTTTCCCAAGCTAGTAATGCTCTTTTTGATATCTCTGCCCCTCCACTCCATAGGAAACTTCTACATGTAGCTTCAATTATTTTTAGCACCCTTATTTGGTAGTATAAAAATCTGATGAGTTAGAGTCTCCCAGCATAGGAGAGGAACTTTGAAGTCCAGGAAGTGATTCTCCTTAACATCTTATCTATCAGAGGTTGGTATTGAGTTGTAGACACCCTTTTTGTACTCAGTGGTATTCCCAAATATTTGATTGGGAGGTCCCCTTTCGCGAAGCCAAGATAGGCAAGGACTTCCTGTTGTAGTGCCTGGCCATCCCTCCAAAATAAATGGAGCTTTTGTCTCTATTTGCTTTGAGTCATGAAGCTCTGGAGAAACTACTGAAGTAGTCATAAAACAACTATATTGAGGTAATGTCTCCTCTACAGAAGAGGAGTAAATCATCTGCAAACCCTAGTTACGCTATCCTCAGCCTTTCACATTATGGATGATAATTAAAGTTCGGATTGTGTTGGAGGGTCTTCATCAGCCTGCTCAAGTAGTCCATTGCAAGAACAAACAAAAAGGGGGATAGAGGCCCCCCCTATATTAGGCCTTTTTTAGTAGGGAAAGGCTTAGTAGGACTCTCATTTATCAGTATAGAGTAGGATACAGTACTTATGCAAACCATAATCTAGTTGACAAATTTGGTGGGGATGTTCATGCTGATCATTATTTGTTCCAAGAAGCTCCACTCCAGGGAATCACTGAATATCCAACTTAATCATACACTTAGGAGATTTTCCTTTTCTCTCATACCCTTTTATCAGCTCATGACTGAGAATGATGTTGTCTATTATTAGTCTATCTGGTATAAAAGCCGACAGGTTTCCATCAACTAGATAATCCATAACACCTTGCAGCCTGTTGTTGAGTAACTTTGATATGATTTTGTATACCACAGTATAACAAGATATTGGTCTATATTCTCTGATAGATGTAGGATGCTTCACTTTTGGTATAAGAGTGACAGAGGTACAATTGATAGGTTGGTACAGCTCAATTGTTTCAAAAAACTTCATTACTGCTTCAGTGACTTCCTATCCTACCACCGACCAGGACTTTTTGAAAAAGTACGAATTAAATCCATCACAACCTAGTGCTTTCAAATCATCTATGCCACAAAGAACTTGGTAAACTTCTTCTGAAGTAATTGGTTTAATTAACATCAACTGTTGGTCTCTGTGTAGTATAGGCCCATCTTTCATCACAGTTGGGTTTATGGCAGGTAACTGTGATGCTGATGATCCGAGTAAGCTTTTATAGAAACATGTAATTTCTTTTTCTATCTGGTCCTCTGTATGCAACAAATCTCCAAATTGGTTCACCAATCTAGTGATCTTATTTTGTGCACACCTATTCTTGAAGCTAGCATGAAAGAAGGCTGTATTGGAGTCCCCTAATTTTAACCATCGATTTCTGGATTGTTGTTTGTATATGCTTGATAACTAGGAATTCTAGTTTATTTTATGCTCCTTTTTGCTTGAGTTTTGGATTAAAAGTATGTACAAGTATTCCTAAAAGCTAACTTATTATGCTTGCTTGCAGCGTTTGGTCAAAAAGAGATAAGAAAGTCAAAACCAGCTTAAAAAGGAGTGAAACCTGCACAAGTTAAAGCTGAGTCAATTGAGCGCTGACAACAAACAATCAACCGCGGACGCGGAGGGTCCACCGCTGAGGCAGTCTTGATCTCGCGGTCCGCGGTGGCAAGGTTCAGAGAGCTGCATTTTTGGTATTACAAGTTACCGCTGCCCGCTGTGCTTTTGTGCGGCAACGGTCCTTTTATCGCGGTCAGCGGAGGAGAGAATCAGAGAACTTATTCTGGAGATCAAAGTGAAGACCGCGGTACGCGCTCATATTTTGCGGCCGCGGTTGGATAAGTGTTGCAGCGGTCGTCTTTCTGCTCCAAGCGGTCCTAAGCTCAGAACCAGCTAAAAATTGAAAACCGCGGTCTGCGCTTGATTTTCCACGGCCGCGGTAGACCAAGCGCTGCAGCAGTCCATTTTCCGCTGTCAGCGGTCCCTCTATAGGGGTATTTTTGTCCGAAAATTTTTGTTGTGTATAAATACTTCTTTTTCAGTTTTTTAGGTCATCTTTTGTGTAGCTGCACACGTGACTCGCCTTCTTTTTCCTTTTTGAGTAATTTTAGAGTTTGTTTAACAATTAATCTTAGACTTTTATCTTGTAATTAATTTTTATGGCTCTATTTCATCCCAATCTAGATTTCTTCTTTGATAATGAGTAGCTAAATTCATTAGCTAGGGTTGTGGCTCAACCCTAGTATGGGTATTTAATGGATCTCTTATTTTAGGGCTTAAATATTTATGAGTGATTGATATTTGGTCTGATTTATGCTTTAAATGTTAAATTAGTGGTTGCAAATACTGATTTGTGCCTTTTTGACTTAGGCTCTTCTTGAGAAAGAGAGACTAAGTCTAGAAATTTTAGGCCAACAAGGAATCAGGGTGCATTCAAGAGATTGATAGCCCCAATTAAAGGGTTAAACCTAGAGATAGTAATACCTGACTTTAGCCAACTTTGCTTGCATGGTTTGAACACCCAATTGGGCTTGAGAAAGGCAATTAGGGTAAAGTCACTCAAACTATCGATAGGTATAGAGTGAGTAGCTACGTGCATTGGCTATACCATGATCCCAACTATAACAATATTGCCCTAAGTTTTAGATCCCGTTAGATACTCACTTAGGATTAAGTCACTTCCCTAGTGCCTTTTTACCAATTTAGATAACCCTACAAAAATATCTACTTAGCTTAATTTCGTGCATCATTAGTATTAAATTAGAAATAGAAAACAAACAAAAGAACGATTGGAAGTGCAAATAATAACATCGCACATTGCTAGATTAGATAGGAACCCAACTCCAAACATATCTTGGTCCCTTGTGGATTCGATCCCGGCCTTTTCAGGTAAAAGCTGCATCGACCGCTCTTGCCACTCTATAGTGGTGTAGGATTGGAGCCAATCACTTTTTGGCGTCGTTGCCAGAGAGCTAAACGGTTTTGGCTATCTATCTAACTAGTTTTGTGTCTTGTTTTTCTTTCATTCTGTGTTACTAACTTGTTTTTCTTCAATTCAGGTACAAAATGGCAAACAATAATTCTCTTGGAAACGTTATCCCGGGGGAGGAAGTAGCTAATAATGGTGAAGACGAGGTGCCTCTAGTACCTTAAGGACAAAGAAGAGGCCACCAGGACAATGAAAATATTCCAGAACCTCCCCCGCCTCCTCCAAGAGTGGCTCCTAGAGTGCTTCCAAATTAAGGATACGCAAGTGCAATTATCCCACCCTGGATCTGGGCGGGCAATTTCCAAATTACAAATGTGATGTTGACTTTATTGGAGCAGCGAGGATATTTCACAAGTGCTTCCCATCAAAATGCATATAAACATCTTAAAGGCTTTGTGGATACCTGTTGGGGAAGCAAGCGAACAAATGTGTCAGAGGATGCATTGCGGTTGAGATTTTTCCCTTTCTTACTTAGAGAAAAAGCTTTGGACTGGCTTGAAAGTCTTACCAACCATTCCATCACTACGTGGGATGAGTTGGCGGACAAGTTTATAGCTAAGTTTTTCTCGCTAGGGCATATGAAGACTTTGAGAGATGAGATTTTGGCCTTCAAACAGGAACCTAATGAACCACTTCATGAGATCTAGGAGAGATATCGGATAATGGTGAAAGAATGTCCGAACAATGACATGACCGAAGCAATGATCTATCAGACATTCTACCGTGGCATTAACACGACCAATCAGTGTGTAGTGAACCAGGTAGTAGGGGAAATTTTATGAACACACTTTATGCTGAGGCGTGTGAGATATTGGATGAGATGGCAGATACTTCCTCAGCTTGGCAAAGTAGATCTAATGTGCCACAGGGTGATCCGACTGTCATTCACTTGCACAAAGAGCTCCACGACCATGGCCAGGCAATAGCAGAGTTAACTATAATGAACCAGTTGGCAAAAGCTCAATTGCAACAAGTTCAAGCGCCGGGACAAGTAATGCTACGGAAGGTGTCAACATGTTGGTCAACAAGAGGCGACAAAGAGGTCAACAAGGTCAAGGCAATCCGGATCAATATGAGCAGAGTAGTGGTGGTTTCAACCAAGATGATGGGTATGATGAGCAAAGCGAAGAAGTGCAGTACGTGAATAATTATCAAGGACAAAGGAGCAATGCTCCTAACCAACAACAACAGTGGAGATCCCAAGGAAATTGGGGGAATCAAAACCAACAAGAAAATAGCAATTGGGGAACAACAATCAGAATTGGGGCAACCAGAACAACCAGGGCAACTGGATTGACAAAAACAACAATTGGGGAGGAAATAACAATCAAGGGGGTTGGAATAATGGCAATCAAGGGAATCGAGGCAAGGCTTTCAAAGACCTCCAATGTTTCAACAACCAAACAACCCACCTCCATTTCCTTCTCAAGGTCCTAGATCGTCAAACAATGAGATGGGAAGGATCAAGATGATGTTTGAATAAATGATGAAAAAGAACGTCGGCTCTGACGCCTAGTTGGCATTCCATAATACTTCAATCCAAAATTTGGAGGATCAACTTCGCTAGATTTCGCAATCTTTGAATACTTGCCCTAAAGGGGCTCTACCTAGTGATACGATAGTAAACCCGAAGGGTGGGAACAACACCGGGCATGCAATGGCGGTGATTACTAGAAGTGGTAGAGGTGGTGATGTGAATACCTCCAAGCAAAAGAAAATTGTGAGTGATGAGGTTGAAGTGCAAGATGATGATGTTTCTATAGTTGATGAGCAAGTGAGTGAAGAGAATGTGAATGCGGAAGTGAGGATTGGTGTTCATGATAATGGTATGGAGACTCAAGATGATGTGAACCCTTCTAGGGAACACGTAATAGACATACCGGATATGGTAGTGCCCAAGAATAAGGCTCCCTTGCCAAGGCCTCCTCCATCTTACCCTCAAAGGCTTGAAAATCAAACGAATGAGAACCAATTTAAGAAATTTATTGACATGATGAAGAGCTTGTCAATCAATGTTCCTTTGGTGGAAGCTATTGAGAAAATACCGAGTTACGCCAAGTTCATGAAAAACTTGGTGACTAAAATGAGATCCATGGATTGTGAGACCATCAAAATGACTCATAAAGTAAGTGCAATTGTGCACTCGATGGCTCCAAATCTTGAAGATCCCGGCATTTTCACCATTCCATGTACCATTGGGATTGCGAATTTTGCAAAAGCATTTGTGATTTGGGAGAAAGTATCAATTTGATGTCTTACTCCATGTTCAGAACTTTGGGTATCGGCCAATCGAGAGCTACTTCAATGAGATTGCAAATGGTGGATAGAACAATGAAGAGGCCACTTGGTATTATTGATGATGTTTTTGTTCGGGTGGACAAATTTATCTTGCCGGCGGATTTTGTGATTCTCGACTGCGAGGTCGACTATGAGGTGCCTATAATTTTGCGAGGACCTTTCTTTACAACTGGGAAGGCATTGGTTGATGTAGAAGCAGGGGAGATCACTTTTCGGGTGGGTGATGAAAAAGTAGTCTTTCATGTGTGCAAATCAATGAGGCAGCCAAATAGTACTGAAGTATGCTCTTTTGTGGATCTTGTCACGGAAGTGATAGTTGATGATACTAGTGCCATGGTCAACGTGGAGGATCCTTTAGAAGTGGTATTGTTGAACCTTGATGTGAATGAGGATGAAGGTCGGGTGGAGTGTTGTCACGCCCCAACCTCGGGAGGCGCAACCGGCGCTCAATCGAGTGAACCCAACTGAGCAAGCCTTTTTGACACCTTCTACCCAACTCACTACGATCAAGAAACCATGCTTTCATTTAAGTTAGACAGTAAGAAAGATCATTCATACAACATCGCTAGTTCATTTTCTATTATAGCCCTTAAACCATAGTTATATTCCCAAAACATTATGCAGTTACAGTTTAGAGGAGACAAGAGTCTAAAATTACAACATAGTCCAGTGACCCATCCAATACCCAGACAAAACCCACACAAACGTTTATGGAGCCTCTAAGAATACAAAAGACAGTTATGAGAATGCCGGCAACAAGGCCCCGGCTATACCTCAAAAGTGGAAATTTTATAATAAAAGGTGTACAACATAACCCCTGAAGGAAAGGGGCTCACCAAGACTTCTGAGAGGAGAATACTCCGCTACCTGTGATCGTCACTGTCCGCTATAGAACCACCTACATCCATTCAAAAATGTAGCACCCCCGACAAAAGGGACGTTAGTACCATGGAATAGTACTAGTATGTATAACTAAACACCATCTTATTAGAAAGAACTATCGTACAAGAACAAGAAAATCACAAGGGACAATCAAAAGCTTTAACCGAACACCACATCATCAAATAAAAGAATCATATAACTTTCACATAATTTCCATAGCTTTAGTTTGGGGCATTTAATATTGGTTCTAGCTCATTTGAATATATTATCAAGCACTAAGTGTGCATTGTGATTTTAGGACCCTTTTGTGAGAGATTTTATCATCTTACACCCCAATTTTTATCTTTTTAACTCACAGTCTCCCCATACCCTATTGTCATTTGTGCATGCAAGATAATCAGTCCCTATACCCATGAACCCACTTGTTAATCACTTATTTTAATAGAAATTTCAAAATCATAGATTAGGGCACATGTTCTTACCTCTTAGGATGGAGGTCTAGCAAATTTTACTTGAAAGTCTTTAAAGATTTGGGCAAGGATTGTAGTGACTTGGTGAGTGTTACTTTCTCCCTCTAGAACTCACTCTCTCACTCTATTTGCAGTAAAATAGCATAAAAGGGGTCTAACGGGGTATTTTTAATGGGATGGGGTCGGGTTTTAAAAGTTAGAAAATAGGAGTCCCGACACAATCTGCGATCGCATCATGGACATGCGGCCCGCAAAAGGGACCACAAAAATGGCCCCCAAAACCTGAACAAACTGCTCGGGTATGCGACAAGAATGCGGTCCATATACCTGTTCTGGGGTCGCATAATGCACGCAGAACTGCCCCTCGCAAAATTTCAAGGAGATTATGCGATGACTATGCGGCCCGCATATTGATTATGTGATCGCTTAATTGGCTGCATAGTTGACCTCAAAATTAACCATCAAACTACCTCACTCTGCAGTGACTATGCGGTCCGCATAGCTATTATGCGACTGCATAATGGACCGTAGAAATGCGCTTTTCTGAAAAACATTATTTCTTAACTTTCTAATGCATAGATCAATCCAAAGGGTTCGAACCGTTACGAATTTCTAACACATATTCCTAACTTGGCACTACGAGATCTCGGGTTTTTGAGCAAAAATTTTCACGGGGCCTTACATCCTCCCTTACTTAAGATCATTCATCCTCGAATGAGAATCAAGGTTCACTCATTAGCAATCCTTATGTAACATCAACTTTTTCACATCATAAAATGTATTAACTCCCTAAATTTCCAAAAATTTTGCCAGAGTTTCTTTTGTATCTAGGCCTATCCACCTATCAGAGAGCCCCAGAAACATATCCTAACAGCATATACACAATCCATAGACATGACATAACTTCTAACGACACCAACCATGGCCACATAGGCAACATATAACAAAAATAGAATAGTTTTACATAGACCCAATCAAAGGATACAGAGTATATAGGGACCAAATTCATAAAAGCTATTACATGGCTATACAAACAAATGTGGGTACTTCTTTTTCATTTCTTCCTCGGCTTCCCAAGTGGCTTCTTCAACCTACTGGTTTCGCCATAACACTTTTATGGAGGCAATTTCTTTGTTTCTCAACTTCCGGACCTGCCTGTCAAGAATGACAACTAAAATTTCTTCATACGACAATTCTTCATTAACCTCAATGGTCTCAACTGGCACAATAGTGGATGGATCTCCCACTACCTTCTTCAACATAGACACATGGAAGACTAGGTGTACCAATGACATCTCGGGTGGCAACTCGAGCTTGTATGCCACCTGACCAATCCTCTGAATGATTATGTACGGTCCGACATACCTAGGACTCAATTTTCCTTTCTTTCCAAACTGCATGATACCCTTCATGGGGGAAACCTTCAAAAATACCCAATCATCTTCTTTGAACTCTAAATAATCTGTGATAAATGTCCGAATAAGACTTTTGGCGACTCTAAGCTGTTTTCAATCTTTCCTTAATATTTTTGACTTTCTCTATTGCCTGATGCACAAGGTCCGACCCTATCAATTCCGCTTCTCCAACCTTGAAACACCCAATGGGAGACCTACATCTTCTACCATACAATGCCTCAAATGATGCCATCTGAATACTCGCATGAAAGCTGTTGTTATAAGCAAACTCTATGAGTGGCAAATGATCATCCCAGCTACCTTTGAAATCAAGAACACAAGCACGCAACATGTCCTCAAGCATCTGAATAGTCCGCTCTGCTTGCCCGTCGGTTTGAGGATGAAAAGTTGTAGTAAGATTTACCTGCGTACCCAAACCTTGCTGAAATTTCTTCCAAAAGTTGGTCGTGAACTGAACCCCTCGATCTGAAATGATTGAGACGGGAGTTTCATGCAACCTGACTATTTCTTTGATATACAACTGAGCATAATGTCCCGCTGTCTCGGTAGATTTAATTGGCAAGAAGTGCGCTGATTTTGTGATTCGATCCATGATTACCCAAATTGAGTCGAACTTGCGCGGAGTGTGCGGTAATCCCACCACAAAATCCATGTTGATCATTTCCCATTTCCACATCAGAATTTCTATGTTTTGACTCAATCCACCGGGTCTTTGATGTTCGACTTTCACTTGTTGACAGTACGGACATCTAGCCACAAAGTCTGCCACATCCCTTTTCATATTGTTCCACCAATAAACTTCCTTAAGATCATGATATATTTTTGTAGAACCTGGGTGCACAGAATACCTGGAAGTGTGAGCTTCTGCCATGATCCTTTCCCAAAGACCATTAATATCCGGAACGTATAGGCGACCTTGGTATCATCTTCCGTGCCAAAGGAAAAAGTTATGGTCTTGTGTTTATGAATCCCCTCTTTCAGTTGTGCTAATAATGGATCGTTGAATTGCTTCTCTTTCACTTCCGCCACAAGTGACGATTCAACCCCATTCTGCACGATCACTCCCTTTTCGCTAGAGTCCGCAAGACGAACTCCTAAACTAGCCAACTAGAGAACCTCCCTGGCCAACGACCTCTGATACGCCTTCAAATGAGTCAAACTTCCCATAGATTTTCGACTAAGAGCATCCACCACAACATTGGCCTTTCCCGAGTGATAGAGAATATCAATGTCATAGTCCTTGAGTAACTCTAGCCATCTTCTCTGTCTCAGATTCAACTCCTTTTATTTGAAAATATATTGAAGGCTCTTGTGGTCCGTAAATATATCCACATGGACCCCATACAAATAATGTCGCCAAATCTTTAGTGCAAACACCACTGCCGCAAGCTCTAAGTCATGGGTTGGATAGTTCTTTTCATGGTTCTTGAGTTGCCTAGAAGCGTAGGCTATAACCTTGTCGTGTCGCATTATCACACACCCAAGATCGATAATTGAAGCATCTCAATACACCACAAACCCCTCTGTACCCTCTGGCAGGGTTAATGCCGGTGTTGTAGTCAATCTTGCTTTCAACTCCTGGAAACTCCTTCCACAAGCATCGGACCACTGGAACTTAACTGTTTTCTGCGTCAATTTAGTCAATGGAAAGGCAAGAGTAGAAAACCCCTCCACAAATCTTCTGTAGTACCCAGCTAAACCCAAGAAACTACGAATCTCTATTGGAGTGGTAGGTCTAGGACAATTCTTTAGTGCTGCAATCTTTTGAGGATCAACCATAATTCCTTCCCTGGAGACGACATGACCCAAGAACGCGACAGATTCAAGCCAAAATTCACATTTTAAAAATTTTGCATACAATTGGTGTTGTTGAAGAGTCTGCAGAACTGCCCTGAGGTGATCAGCATGGTCTTCCCGACTTCAAGAATACACAAGAATGTCGTCAATGAACACTATCACAAAGGAGTCTAGAAAAGGCTTAAAGACTCGATTCATAAGGTCCATGAAAGCTGCCGGGCATTTGTTAGCCCAAAAGACATCACCAGAAATTCAAAGTGCTCATACCGAGTCCTGAAAGCTTTTTTTGGAATATCCTACTCCCTTATCTTCAATTGATGATACCCGGATCACAAGTCAATTTTTGAGAAACACGTAGCACCTTGCAATTGATCAAACAAGTCGTCTATCCTTGGTGAAGGGTATTTATTTTTGATTGTGACTTTGTTAAGTTGCCGGTAGTCAATACATATCTGTAGCGACCCATCTTTCTTCCTTACAAACAAAACCGGTGTGTCCCATGGTGACACACTTGGCCAGATTAAACCCTTCTCTAGCAAATCCTTCAATTGTTCCTTTAGCTTTTTCAATTTGTCTGACGCCATTCTATAAGGTGGAATTGATATAGGCTGTGTGTCTGGCATCACGTCGATCCCAAAATCAATTTCCCTGTCTGGTGGGATCCCAGGGAGCTCAACTAGAAAGACATTCGGAAATTCATTCATAACTGGTACGGACTCAAGGCTAGGTGCCTCGGCATCGGTGTCCGTAACCCAAACTAAATGATAGATACACCCCTTCTTGATCATCTTTGCAGCCCTAAGGTAAGAAATAAACTGACCTTTAGGCACTACATTATCTCCCTTCCATTCAACAATGGGCTCATTAGGAAACTCAAGCCTCATAGTTCTAGTCCGACAATCAAGTTTGGCAAAACATGAATAAAGCCAATTCATTCCCATTATTACATCAAAATCGACCATCCCCAATTCAATAAGATCGGCCACGGTATCCCTACCACGCACCGTAACAACATAACCTCTATAAACTCGAGCAGCCGTAATAGACTCACCAACCAGAGTAGACACCGAAAATGGCTCATGAAGCTGATCCGGTTCTATCCCAAATTCCATAGCAACAAAAGGGGTAACATAGGACAAGGTGGAACTGGGGTCAATAAGTGCATACACATCATAAGATTGGACAGTCAGAATACCTGTAACAACATCTGGAGAAGCCTCTACGGTCTGGCGACCACTCATAACATAGAACCGGCTGGGTCCTCCCAAACTCTGCGCACCACCCCTAGCTGCACCATGCCCTGTGGGTGCTGGGGTACCTCGAGCTGGAAAGGGAGCTGAAGATGTAACAACTGCTGGGCTGGATGTGCTGTGCCCCTACCCGCTCCCTAGCGGGATACACGATAATGCCGCTGAATATGACCCCCATCCCACATCCATAGCATACGGGTAACTCCAAGAAGCAAATCCTTGAGTGCATCTTCCTGCACCTGGGGCACAGGGACCTCTGCTGCTGGGATCTCTCTCCTGACCGACCCCTGCTGGTGGGATCCCTTATTGCCCTGACCGGGCCTGTAACGACTTCACTGCTGCTGTTGGCTGGGTCCAGATGGCGGTGCACTAGCTGAAGACTGTGTAATAGACTGGGACGGCCCTGATGATCCTCCCCTAAAAGCTGATCTTCCCCTACCTAGTGATTCTCCCATGTTGCCTGTAGATCGAGCCTTGATGTTACCCTCTCTCTCCATTCTGTTCTTCAGTTTACGGTTCTCTATGGCCTGAGAAAATGCCATCATCGTCCCACAATTCATGTCAGAATTCAAGGTAGCTGTAAAGCCTCATTAATAGTCAAAGGATTGAGGCCCTAAACAAACAGGTGTACCCTGGCCTCCATTGTGGGCAACATGTGAATATCATATTTGGACAGGCAGGCGAACTCCATGTGGTACTCCCACACACTTTTGCTACCTTGCTTCAGATTCTCAAATTCTGCCGCACGGGATGCCCTTGTCTCAGCAGGCAGGAAATGATCTATAAAGGCATTGGCAAACTCGCTCCACCTCGCCGGAGGGCTCCCCTCCTCACGGGAATCTTCCCACAACTCAAACCATGAATAGGTCACCCCTTTCAGACGGTAGGCAACCAACTCTACTCCTTCTGTTTCAGTTGCACACATAACCCTAAGGGTCTTGGGCATCTCATCAATAAAATCCTAGGGGTCCTCTTCTGGATTTGCACTCGTAAACACTGAAGGGTCTAGCTGAAGAATCTGTTCACCTTGAAACTGGTGGAATCCCCTTGCTGGCCAGACAAACAGGGTGTAACATTTGACCTCTAGGCCTGAGAGGCCACTAGCTGAGTCAACATCTAAATAGCTCCCCTAAGATCCCTATCAGAATTATCAGAACCGGAAGCTGGGGCTGGAGGCGGAACAGGAGTATCAATGGGAAATATAGTGGTACCATCTGTAGGTGTAGGGACTAGGGTAGTCTGCTCCGAAATAGAAGAATCAGGCAGGGTGATAGCAGGGCGACTACCCTCACCAGCAATATCAAGTAGGGAATCATCAGCCACTCCTGAGGTGGCATTGGCTTCTTGGCCAATTCTATCTTTCTTCTTTGGTGCCATGTACTGAAAGTTGAAAGAATGCACTAGTTAGAGGGGAAATAGTTTCATAACAAGTTTTGCCGCACGATCCAGAATATCAAAGAAGGGTGTTATTCCTAAATGCCCAAGTAGCCTCCAACTTATAGATGTGGTTGACTACACACTGATAAGAAGGACTCTACTAGACACGGCTCCAAGATATCCTAGGACACTTTAAAACCTTAGGCTCTGATACCAAGTTTTTCACGCCCCAAAACGCTCAATCGAGTGAACTCAACTGAGCAAGCCTTTTTGATACCTTCTACCCAACTCACTACGATCAAGAAACCATGCTTCCATTTAAGTTAGACAGTAAGAAATATCATTCATACAACATCGCTAGTTCATTTTCTATTATAGCCCTTAAAACATAGTTATATTCCCAAAATATTATGCAGTTACAGTTTAGAGGAGACAAGAGTCTAGAATTACAACATAGTCCAGTGACCCATCCAATACCCGAACATAACCCACACAAATGTCTACGGATCTTCTAAGAATACAAAAGACAGTTATGATAACGCTAGCAACAAGGCCCCAGCTATACCTCAAAAGTGAAAATTTTATAACAAAAGGTGTATAGCATAACCCCTAAAGGAAAGGGGCTTATCAAGACTTCTGAGAGGAGAATACTTTGCTACCTGCGATCAGCACTGTCCTCTATAGAACCACCTACATTCATTCAAAAATATAGCACCCCTGGCAAAAGGGACGTTAGTACCATGGAATAGTACTAGTATGTATAACTAAAGACCATCTTATTAGAAAGAACTATCGTACAAGAACAAGAAAATCACAAGGGACAATCAAAAGCTTTAACCGAACACCACATCATCAAATAAAAGAATCATATAACTTTCACATAATTTCCATAGCTTTAGTTTGGGGCATTTAATACTGCTCATCATCATTCACAATACCACCGCTTTCTTGAGCGGAGTCCGATCACGACCCGATCGGCTAGGTTGCCTTATTTGAGACATGTACCTCAACCACAATCTCATTCTCACTTTCCGAAATTCAATATTAGCACAATACCACCATGTGTGTGGCATGACATCCGATCACGGCCCGATTGGCTAGGCCGCCTTACCAAGACATTGTTCCTTTCTCATTAATCATGTCATTTCAATCTTTATTTCACATATATCAATTTATAGGCATTAGGGCCACAATTATCACATCATTTCCACTTTCAATGTTAACCTTGCAATTTAGGATCATAGGCACATACAAAAGCAATTCAAGTTATAAGCATAAGTAAGATTTCACATAGTTGGCATGACAATCTCAGTTTTAATCTTGACGTGAAGTCTAGGCATTTCAACACATACTTCATATTCTTCGCACATCTTTATATATCTAGAATAGTACATTTCACACATTGAGGCACACTTTTCATGTATATATATATATATATATATAATTTCAAAACCAATTCATGTGAAATAACAATCAATACATCAATCAAATTCTAGTCTTACCACATTTGCATAGACACCAACAGAGCTCAATTTCTAAGAAGAGGGGGTTTTAGCCATACATACCTCGATAGAGCTTTCCTTAAATTTTTACACAACTCCGGAACTCTTATCAACTTTGATCTATTTTATGAGAATTACAAGATGAACCAAGTATTAGAGACATGATTAAGGTTCTAGCTCATTTGAGTATATTATCAAGCACTAAGTGTGCATTGTGATTTTAGGACCCTTTTGTGAGAGATTTTTATCATCTTACACCCCGATTTCTATCTTTTTAACTCACAATCTCCCCATACCCTATTTTCATTTATGCATGCAATATACCCATGAACCTTTCTCTTGTAGCAACCGTCCGATCTGCTAATATCTGGCCCCCAAAACTTGTTCGGCTGTATGATTTTGCTCTTGAAGCTGCTGCAAGTCTTTCTCTAGCTACGACATCAGGGAATAGCAGTGTTCTCTTTCTGCTTTGAAATCTCTTGTCTGCTTGGTCATTTCGTTCTCAAGGGCATTGACCCTTTTCTTCAGACCCATGATTCCTTTATCGTACTTTTCCTTCAGATGTCGAACGTAATTTGCCCGTCCCTCTGCATTCTTAGCTAACTTTGCTCGAGCCTATACTAGTTAGGCTTCAGCCTTTTCCAAGTCAAATCCGTAGTCACCTACCTTTTGCCTAAGGTTGTGTATAAGTTTCTTATCCTTTTCACTCCTGGCGAGCTTCTCAGTGGCTATTTTCATCTCTTGGATTTGGGCTTGGAAGACATCATTTTCTTTGGCTAGCCTTTTCTTTTCACCCTCATCCGCAGCGGCTTGTAAACCATTCTCAAATTGAAGATCTCTGACTTGTTTTTCCATCCTGCATATAGTGGCCCTATACTCATTTTCTTTGGCCAACCAATCCCTTTGTACCTGTGACGCTTCGACAAATTCTTGAAGATGGGGTCTTTTGGCTGGTCTTCCAAACTCAACACTTCTTTTATACCAAGCGAGGTAACCGAATAAGACTTCACCCTTGGATAGATCATGCACTCGGGTGTTTGCTGTCAAGTACTGGCATTCACTCCAGATCTGGCAAACCGCCGCTTCATGAAATTGGCCATCAGAGTGGATCTCGACTGCATGAGTGCTAAGGTCTTCATCCTTTGGAACTATTTGGCATCTTCCCAACTGTCTCAAATTCTGGTACGGGGCATAAGGCTGGATACTTTTGAGACCCATCAAGAGGAAGTGAGGACCGGTGGCAGACATGTATATAATTTCATCAACAGGAAGCCAACCCAACGTCCACTTTATTTTATCAGCAGTTATGGAACGGAGGTACGATATCCAATCAGCGACCCCTTTCGGCATCTTAAACCTGTCGGCCCTTGTATGAAACTCCTCTATGCAACTTTTTCCTGTCGACCCATAGTTCATGTATCGAGGGCGATGACATAAATGCTCAATCATCCATATTTGTAGCAACAGATTGCACCCTTCGAAATAATCTGCTTCGTCTTTGCAAGCTGTGAGAGCTCGGAATATTTCAGATACTATCATAGGTGCGAGGGTGCTTTTAGCATTAGTAATCAAAGTGTTGACGACTCCGGCTACCCACAGATCAATATTCTCGTCCTTCTTGGGAAACACTAGAAGACCCTAAAATGCTACCATGAAGGCGAAACATCTATGCTCTTCCCATTTTGGTCGATTCCCTTTACTGCAGATAATGCTTTCCAGATTTTCAAACCCTCCTACATGTCTGTACCGCTGGTATATGAAGCGTAGAGTGGAAAACCCCGCCGCCAAATCTGCATACTGGACCCCCTGCTTATTTCAACAAATCTAGAAACTTGTGAGGGGTAACGACCCTTGGAGCGACCAGGTATTTGTGTCTTTGACCATCGGTACTCCCATCATATCCCGCTATCTCCTCCAAAGTGGGTGTAAGTTCAAAGTCCAAAAAATACAAAACATTGTGAGTAGGATCCCAAAATGTTACTAGTGCTTTAATTATATATCCCCTGGGCCTGATCTTTAGTAAACCGGTGGGGCCCCCCAAGTAACGATTGACCGTATCTCGTCCTTGCCCACCTAAATCTTCCCACCACATGTGTAGTTCCAACGGAATCTTGATCATGACCTTTATTGGCAAATTTTGACTCGTGCTCATTCTGCACATCTAGATTAAGGTGATTAGTTTAAAGACAAAGTGAATCTTATTTGAAAAACTGACAAAAGAGGTTTTTTTTTTTGCAAAAATCAAGAAATCAGGGCTACTTTTGCGAATACAGCCCTTCAGCACTTTGAAATAGAAGTTTTTAGGGTTGTGTTCGCTAAATGGCCAAAATTGACAAAACACAGTGGGCGACTATTCTTGCAAAAACAGCCTTCCGGCGTCCCGTTGGGACATTCGGCTATTTAGACAAGAACTACATCACCCACTTTATTTACGACAAAATGACGATGCTTCATATATTTTTTCCAAAATTTTCAAAATGCGGGGCTGGACCCGATGAGGGTTGCCTACGTATCCCACATCCAGTGAGAACCAAACCCGCGTAGTTCGACCAGTTTTGACGCGACTGAAAAATAGAAACACTTTGAAATAATTTTTCTACTCTTTTTCTCTCTCTTTTTAAAAAATTTTCAGCAGAGTTTCGGGATGTTTTGGGTACCGGATTTTGGGCAACGGATGAAATTCTCTCTCATACCCCTCACTTGGTTTTTCTTTTTGCTTTTCCTCACTTAATCTAGAAGCCAGTCAACATGCAGTCCGAAACAAATTAAATGCACAGGTAGCACATAAAAATGCATCATGTTGGTCTTTTATTTTTGGGTGCGCATGTCCTAGACGGACCCAACCCCTGTGTTGAGTCCCCAAAGTCAAATGCACATGATGCAAATAAGCGTTCCTACTAGGGATCCGGCATGAGGTTGAATTATTCTAGGTTCAAAACCTGGGTATGTTGTTCTAGACTTGTGTACCCGAGTGGACAACTCGAGCCGATGGGGGGCTACGTACCGGGAACCAAAAGGCCATCCGGCTTTGTAACTTGTCCGAGCCTCTTTCTAATTTAAGGGAAGACACTAACAGAAAAGAAGTCACGCCAGCATGCACTTCCTCGAAGATGAGAAAAGAAGGGTTTCGTAGCAGTTTATATACAGTTCAAATAGTATCAAAGCGGTAAAAAGCAGCATTTAGCATATTAGGCCCAAACATGTAATAAAACCAGATAATAAATAAAAGCCAAATATAACAATTGTTCTAAGCTTGAATTTTTGAACCCTGAACGAGAAGTTCTGGGTTCTTCTCCCCAACAGAGTCGTCAGAGCTGTCACACCTCCTTTTTCCTACCCCCGAGAGGGGTATAAAGGGAGTTTTTCCAATTTAAGTGACAATCGAAATAGGATTATTTATTTATTTTTTTCAGAGTCGCCACTTAGGATAATTTATTGGTGTCCCAAGTCACCGGTTTAAAATCCCGAATTGAGGAAGGTTTGACTCTGTTTTTTCAGTCCGCAAAACACAGAAATTCGGATAAGGAATTTTGTTAACCTGGAAGAAAGTGTTAGGCATTTCCAGGTTCCGTGGTTTTACCACGGTCGCTCAACTATTATTATTGGCCTATTTATCTGATTTTAAAAATATTCTTGAAACCTATGTGCATTTTTATCCTTTTTAAACCCGCTTTTAATAATCCCATTGTCATACAACTAATTATTCGATTACATATTGCGAATCATGTCACGAGAACCATACATACGATCTACAATATATTTACTTTATTGACAAGATTAAATTATAGCCGGGTCACATAAATGTACCCCCATTTTTTTAGAAATTAAGCATCGCAACTACGTTACGGGAACCGTACCCGTAGCTATAATAATTTATTTAACTAACGCGCCTAAAGTAAACTACGAGGGTTCAAGGCATTTTTCTATACTAGTCAAGATATTGATGTGAGGGCCATAGACTAGGTGATTGTATGGCACACCTCAATTTTATTAAAGGAAAGCCTTCAACTAAGTGAACTACAGATATTTAAGACTAATTTGAAATTAGGTATCATAACCACGCCATGGGAACCATAGTTGTGATGATTTAAATACGTGCCTAAAGCAAACTACGAGATTCATGCATTCTCAAGGTTAATTCAAAGTTTGATGACAAGCTAGATTACAACTAAAGTATTTAAAATCGGCGCAAGCTTTTAAACTTCTGAACCGTTGGGCCCAAATAGGAAACTTGTCGCATCATTTAAAATCACAATTGCTGAACGCTGTTGGGCTTGACATCAAACCCAAAATGAAAGCAACAAAGACTGGGCGCTTTCAAGCCTGGCTTGGACCAGGCTACTCCATTCGAATTGGGTTGGGCCCAGCTAGCTCCCTGCTGGCCCACAACAAAGGAAATCTTTATTGTCCTATAGCTTATTTAGTTTTATAAAGCCTTGTTCTGTTCTTTAGGTCCAATGGCAACAAAATGACACTTTTAACTAGATAATAAATGAACAGCAAATTTATAGCAACAGACCTAAGAGGCAACGAGTCAATGAAAAGGTTTCACTCAGATTGAAGCATGGCAATATTACAAGTGAATCGTTTGACGAACTTTATAACATCTTCCTTTCCTAAAGCAATACTCATGCATTAATCACATAGTGAGAAAATAGACTTGAACTATTACATGAACCCATGAATTCCTATTCAAACAAATTCAAACTTGATTGGCATCCATTTAAACATTTTGGTATCATACTACTTAAGTCCTAGCAATTTGACACCATCATAGCTAAAGTAAAAGAAGCAAAACATGATACTCATGACTGACAGGACATTAATTTAAAAAGGAGCTTTACATCAAATCCCTGAGAAAATGAAACCCATATACTCATGTAATTCCCCAAAAAACATCAACGTGCAGTTCATATTTGGCCATCACCCTTTAACAATCATGTAATCAAGCTAAACTTCAAAAATCCTTACAACATTCAATCCTACATAAAATGGGATAATTACCACATACATTCAAACCTAGATTCTATCTAGCTAAAAGGAAATATAGAAACACAAAGTAAGGAAAACAAGAACAAAATCAAAATATTGAAGTCAATCCACATAGTCAATATGACATTTTAGAATGAAGAGGCAAATGATCCAAGGCTTCTTGTTCAGGATTCGATAGCCAAGAGATGTTCAACATACATATCTGGATACAGCAAACAAAATAAGGAAATAAATCTCTGAACTCAACAAGAGACAACAGGAAGCAATAGAACCAGCAACAAAGATGCAGCAGTAATAATCAACACTAGCTTCAGATCAGGTCATATCTTGACTCAAAAAACCAGAAATTGAAAGGAGAATTCCTCCAAAACTTTTTGAAAAAAAGAAGCAAAAAGTAGAAAGGTTGAAAACAAGCAGAATATTTTCAGAAGAAATTTCCAGTTGTTTCCCTATTTTTTATCTTCTCCTTCTCTGCCCTAAACAATCATTAAAAGAGCCTCTTATAGGAGGGTTTTAGGGCAGCAGACTTGTTTTTATTTCTTTACTATTACCCCTTCCCCAATTTTCTCTTTTTCCATTCAAACCCAACATTTAAACCTATTTAATAAAGCAACCTATTCTTCCACTTTTCTAGAACCTTCCTAAGTGGTTATGAAAGATTCTTTCAATTCAAAATCCCTTAAATACTCTTTAACCTCTTGTTATTAGTTTTTTTCCAGAAAATACCACAATTGGGCTATGCAGCCAGCATGCTTAAACCCTCTCCCTTTTTTGTTTTTGGGCTTCTGCACTACAAGGCCCAAATTGAAATCCCACCCAGTAATAGGACATGAATTCAACGAGGACTTAAGCAAACACACTCTGAATCAAACGACCAAAAAAAAGTTTTGAAAAAGAGACACTCAAAAGACAACAAATCATTAACACATGCAATTAAACCAATTATTAATCTATCGTTAAGCTATTATGAACTAAAAATAGTTTTAGGCATAACTTAATATCAGGCGAGGTCATGGAAAAAGAAAGAGAAGTGTACCAGCCAGTTTGTCAAGAAAAAACGTTGACCCGAAGAAAGTTAGAAGCAAGTCGATTACTTGCTCGCCCAAAATCCGGCCATTCTGAACCCAATTAGGACCATATTTAATCACCTCCTCACAATAAGGGTAGTAGATTCATGAATTTTCCAACGTCGAAGGGAGGTCGGATGAGGAAGGAATCAGAAAGGAAAAAGAAAACAAAAATGTTGGATGTTCTTCAAACTCGGATTTGAAATTCGGAGAGGTTGGATGATTTTTGGAGGAAGATAATAGTAGATTTGGAATGGGGGACAAAAGAGGTTGCGTGGTCAAGTTTTCGATGGACTTTGGGACCAACCGCCACCGCTGGCGATTTCCGGTGGGTGGCCTGCGGCGGTGAAGTGTAAGGCTTGAAGGAGATGATGGCAGGCATCTTAGGTTATTCTGAGGGTGTTTGGACATTTTTAAGTAAATGGGATGAAGCCTTCATGGCCATTGGATGAGGGAAAATTGAAGGGCCGGGATTACTTTTAACTACTTGAACTCAAAACGACATAGTATTGCTCTCATACTACGTCATTTCAAGGTCTTAGAGGCTGAAGGATGTTGAACCGTGTGAGTGGGCTGGACCGGGTAGACTACACATTTGGGCTTGGGTTTTGGGGGAAATCCGGGTGTAACTGGCCCAAACTCAACACATTAAATTAAGTCCTCTTTTATTTCCTTCTTTTTTTTCCCTTTTCTCTTGCTTTTCTTTTCTTTTCTTTTTTCTTAATTAATAAAGATCCCAAATTAAACCCTAAATTAATCTAAGTTGTAAAATTAAATTAATTATCAAATTATAAAATACATAACAACTAATTGATCCTAAATTAAAGAGAAAATTAATAATCCAAAATTAAAAGCTAAGAATGCAAAAATGAACTATTTTTGTGAATTCATTTTTTAATAAAGCAACTAACTAATTAATTAATCCTAAAAATATGGAAATAGAATCTAAACGCAACGCACGATATTTTTGTATTTTTAATGATTTTAATAAAAGTAAGCATGTACAAAGAATGCAAATAATTAACACAAATTCCTACAAAAATCTATAAAATTGCAAATAATTGGGAAAACTTTATTTCTTTAATTTGTAGGAGTATTTCATATAGCGCAAAAAATTACGTGCGCACAACCCCTATACCCATGAACCCAGTTGTTAATCATTTATTTTAATAAAAATTTCGAAATCATATATTAGGGCACAAGTTCTTACCTCTTAGGATGGAGGTCTAGCAAATTTTACGTGAAAATCTTCAAAGATTTGGGCAAGGATTGTAGTGACTTGGTAAGTGTTACTTTCTCCCTCTAGAACTCCCTCTCTCACTCTATTTGCAGTAAAATAACATAAAGGGGTCTAATGGGGTATTTTTAATGGGATGGGGTCGGGTTTTAAAAGTTAGAAAATAGGAGTCCCGACACAATCTACGATCGCATATGCGATCGCATAATGGACATGCGGCCCGCAAAAGGGACCGCAAAAATGGCCCCCAAAACCTGAACAAACTGCCCGGGTATGTGACAAGAATGCGGTCCTCATACATGTTCTGTGGTCGCATAATGCACCACAAAACTGCCTCTCGCAAAATTCTAAGGAGATTATACGATGACTATGTGGCTCGCATATTGATTATGCGATCGCATAATTGGTCGCATAGTTGACCTCAAAATTAACCATCAAACTACCTTACTCTGCGGCAATTATGCGGTCTGCATAGCTATTATGCGACCGCATAATGGACCGCAGAAACGTGCTTTTTTGAAAAACATAATTCCTTAACTTCTTAATGCACAGATCAATCCAAAGGGTCCGAACCGTTACGATGTTTTAACACACATTCCTAACTTGGCACTACGAGATTTTGGATTTTTCAGCAAAAAATTTCACGCGGCCTTACAAGTTTGTCAATGCTTTTCATGGAATGGGCTCTTACTCTTATGAGCCTCAAAAGCTCTTTTTGGATCTTGAGAATAGAAAAACTCCACCAACAAAGCCCTCAATTGAAGAACCTCCCATTTTGGAGTTGACGCCTTTTCCCTCACATCTCAGGTACGAATTCTTAGGCCCTAGTTCAACTTCACCAGTTATTCTTTCGTCTTGTCTTACTAATGTGCAGGTTGAAGCCACATTGGTGGTGCTTCAAAAGCGGAAAAAGACAATTGGATGGACTCTAGCTGATATTCGGGACTACTCCCCGCCTTTTGCATGCACAAGATTATACTTGAAGATGATGCCAAACCCTCCGTGGAACATCAAATGAGGTTGAACGAGGCTATGCAAAGGTTGTCAAAAAGGAGGTGATCAAATGGTTAGATACAGGGGTTGTGTACCCCATCTCGGATAGTTCTTGGACTTCACCGGTGCAATATGTGCTGAAGAAGGGTGGTATGATTGTGGTTACCAATGAGAAAAATGAGTTGATTCCCACCAGGACTGTCACCGGATGGAGGGTGTGCATGGACTACCGCAAGCTGAATAAAATGACCCGCAAGGATCACTTTCCATTTCCCTTTCTTGACTAGATGCTAGATAGACTTTCTAGGCGTACCTTCTACTGTTTCTTAGATGAGTACTCCGGTTACAATAGATTTTGATTGCTCCGGAAGATCAGGAGAAAACCACCTTCACGTGTCCGTATGGGGGAGGACTTCTTGGAAGTGTTCATGGATGATTTCAGTGTCGTGGGTGGCTACTTTGATGAGTGTTTGAAGAATCTTGACAAGGTGTTGGCCCGGTGTGAAGAGATAAATCTTGTGCTTAACTGGAAAAAATGTCACTTTATGATCGAAGAGGGCATTATCCTCGGCCATAGGATCTTCAAGCACGGTATAAAGGTGGACAAGGCTAAAATTGAAGTGATCTCAAAGCTACCTCCTCCTACTTCAGTCAAGGGGGTTAGGAATTTTCTTGGGTATGCGGGGTTTTACCGAAGATTTATCAAAGATTTTTTTAAGGTAGTGAATCCTTTGTACCAATTATTGGAAAAGGATGCCAAGTTTGTATTTAATGAGGAATATATGAAAGCTTTTGAACTTATCAAGTACAAATTGACAACCACTCCCATTATTACTGCACCCAATTAGAGCTTACCTTTTGAGCTCATGGGTGACACAAGCGATGTTGCGGTAAGAGCGGTCTTGGGTCAAAGAGTAAACAAGATATTTCACCTGGTGTATTATGCAAGCAAAAGAATGAATGATGCTCAAGTGAATTACATGGTGATAGAAAAAGAGTTGCTAGCAATCGTGTTTGCAATGGAGAAGTTTAGGCCTTATCTCATGGGTGCCAAGGTGATAGTTCATACTAACCGTGCAGCACTCCGCTACTTGATAACAAAGAAGGATTCGAAGGCTCGGTTGATGAGATTGGTTCTATTGCTTCAAGAATTTGACCTTGATATTGTTGATAGAAAAGGGTGTGAAAACCAAGTGACAGACCACTTGTCCCACTTGGAGGAGGAGGGGAGGACCCCTGATGGCCTCGAAATTAATGTCTTTTCCTGATGAGCAACTCCTCTCTGTATCTGTGAATAGCATGCCTTGGTTTGCGGATGTTGCCAACTTTCTTGTGACCAGTATTGTTTCGTGTGAGCTCTCTTCTAACCAAAGGAAGAAGCTTAAGTGGGATAGCTTGGGCTTCTACTAGGATGAGCCTTACTTGTTCAAAATCTGTAATGATGGTGTGATCCGAAGATGTGTTTCGGAAGAGGAGCAAATGAGTATTCTGGATGCTTGTCATTCCTCTCCCTACGGTGGTCATCATGGTGGGCGAGGATAGCTTCAAAGGTGTTTAGTTGTGGTTTTTATTGTCCTACATTATACAAGGATGCGAGTGAACTTGTGAAGTGATGTCATGAGTGTCAGAGAGTAGGTGGAATTTCAAAGAAGGATGAGATGCCTCTCACCACTATTCTTGAGGTTGACATATTTGATGTGTGGGCATTGACTTCATGGGTCCATTTGTAAGTTCTTGTGGTAACACGTACATTCTGGTGGCCGTTGATTATATTTCCAAGTGGGTTGAGTCCATGTTTTACCCAACAACGAGGCCCAGAGTGTTGTGGCTTTTCTCAAGAAGAGTATCTTTTCTCGGTTTGGCACTCCTAGAGCAATCATCAGTGATGAGGGGTCTCATTTCTGCAATAAGGCATTTGACACTTTGCTTGCAACGTATGGTGTCAATTCTACCCCCTAACATCCTCAAGCTAGTGGGCAAGTTGAGGTCTCCAACAGGGAGATCAAGAGCATATTGTCAAAGACGGTTAATGCAAATAGGACTGACTGATCAAAGAAACTGGATGATGTTTTATGGGCGTACATGACTGCTTACAAGACTTCGATTGGTATGTCTCCGTACCAGTTGGTGTTTGGGAAAGTTTTCCATCTCCTAGTTGAGTTAGAGCACAAGGACATGTGGGCCTTGAGAAAGTTGAATCTTGAATGGGATGTTGCAGAAAATCTCCGAGTGGAGCAACTCACTGAGCTTGATGAGTTCCGGTTTCATGCCTATTCCAAATCATCCTTGTATAAGGACAAGATAAAGTACCTACATGACAAGTATACCCGTAGCAATGAATTCAAAGTGGTTGATTTGGTTCTTTTATTCAACTCCCGGTTACGACTGTTTTCGGGAAAGCTTAAGTCAAAATGGAGTGGACCTTTTGAGGTGGTGCTTGTGACTTCGTTTGGTGCTCTTGATTTGAAAAACAAAAATGGTGAGATCTTCAAAGTTAATGTGCATAGAGTGAAGCACTATCTTGGTAAATTTGATGATAGCCACGTGGTGGCAATGATCCATCTCAAGTGATTGATAGTAACCTGCATCGTGTCGCGACGTTAAATCAGGCGCTTCTTGGGAGGCAACCCATGTGTTTTTCTTCTTTTTTGATTTTCTTCTTAGTATAGGATTTGTTTTTGAACTAACTGGTTATGATATGTGTGTAGGAATATTTGATGCAGTGCAGGGTTAATGTCACGACCCAAACTGAAGGGCCATGACTAGCACCCGACCACACTTGCCGAGCACCAACGCACATTTCATCTAACCTTCATTATTATCTTTTAGGGCTGACGAGATCAATATAAATGGTAGACCTAGATCATGGTCAACCATCAATAAAATATGACGGCATGAATATACATAGCAGGGGATGATCAGACAATCAAGAAACTACATATAAGGTATGAGCTACCACGCTACTATGAAAGACTATACAACACAAACTAGCCGACAAGGCATACCAAACTATACATGAGCCGACACCTGTCTATGAGCCTCTAAAAGAACATAAGTGTTGCAACATAGCCGGAACAGGGCCCCGACATACCCATAATATCTATAACAAAAATTGCATACCAAGACCAAGGCAAGTCCGGAGAAGGGATCTCGCCAATCACCGCTGAACTGGACAGTCTACTGTGGTGGGGGAGCTGCACCTGTCTGTCTATCAGGACCTGCAGCACGACATGCAACGTCCACAAATAAAAGGACGTCAGTACGAATAAAGTACTGAGTATGTAAGGCAATGAACCATAAATACGATCAGTAATGTAAGCAAGGATAGAGAATATACAACCTGTAACATCTTAGTACCTCTGAGGGCTACTTACATGAAATGCATGATACATATGTATAAATACATAAACCTTTAAAGCATTCGCCTCTGTGGGCATCATTATCATCATATCGTACCCGGCCATAATAGGCTCGGTAGAATCGTACCCGGCCACGTGGAGCTCGGTAAAACCCAACTGATCAGTGGTTGCACAATAGGTGCCGTACCCGGCCAACTATAGCGTGGCTCGGTAGAGTAAAATAGATACATATATATAATGCATGCTCGACTCATGGAATCACATTCTAAACCTTTCGGAGTAACGTAAGGTCGGTATCCTCTGTACACATTATTAGGACTAACTCTTCACTATGAACCTTATAAGAATCAGGAAGTACCAATAACATTGATAACATAAGAATAAGAGAAGCAACATTAACATCAATCGTTCTATAAGAGGGAAAACAATGTAAGTACTGCTAGCTTCTAAGAGTAGAGTATCTTTGGAAGCTCGTTCATTACATTATGTACAATCGGAGTCGTGCAAAAGAAGGAAAGGGATAGCCTCACATACCTTGTATATACTTCCCCAATCTCAAGCTATGCAATTGTCAAAACTCCTTAGTCTACAATAAGAGAAACGATACTATCGTTATCATTTAAGCGTCATAACTATTATGTATCGACCACAACCTATTTTACGATGAAACGGGCAGCACCTCCCCTATATATATGACCTCACACCATTCAAAATAGTCACCAAACATCCCAAACAACATCAATAATAAACATATTGAGCCTCCCAATATAGTCCACACACAGCCTAATCACTCCATACATACGACGACCACCATAGTCGTGTCAAATAATCTGGAAATGTTACGAATAACTATCAGCCCATAACCCTACATATATATGGTGTTTCCCCACATCCTTCCTCCTCCAAAACTCCACAATATAGTAGTAAAATACGCAGCCCAACAACAACGCAAAACAGTCCACAAAACAATAACATTACTACCAAACCTTTCGATATATATCTCACAAGTTCTAGCTTCAATGGCTTAGCCGCAACTTGGATAATCTTAAATACATATAGAGTAAGAGGTTCCTTACCTTTATACAGAAAGAACAACTCCAATTTGACCTTAAATTTCCATGAAATATCCCTCCAATGCTGCCACACAACAAAAAAAATGAAACTAGCGATCAATTAGTGTTTTTCGGCACTAGAATCACTTTAGAAGGCTTGAAATCACCTAGGATTGATATTAAGAACATGAGGGAGTATTTACAGAACATAAACCCTTTAAAACAACCTCCCACATGGGCTGGAACGACACAAAAATGAGCAACAACAAGAAGAACAAGAGACTTACTAGCGCCACGGAATTCCCGACACTTGATTTGTGTTGTTTGCCCTTTGTTTGGGTCTTGAATCTTGAGAGAACCTTGAGAGGATGTTCCTAGGGTTCTAAGGTCTGAAAATAGTGAAATGAAATGACTTAAAACGGGTTGTAGTCATCCTATATAGGTCCAAATATCTTAAACCGACTTAGTGGGCCCCATAGAGAGGTGCTTGGCGCAGTCTCGCGAAAACGCGAATATCTCTCTACTCCGAGATCGTATCGATAAACGGTTTAATGCGTTGGAAACTAGACTCATAGATATTTAATTTGGTGGGTAGATCACCCCGTAATTCCTTGTAAATTATGAGAAAAGATTAGAAACATTTGACCTAATGTTTAAGTAAAATTATGAACCTAAGTTGCGACAACTTTTGTCGACTTTTGTTTCATAACTCGTTTGACTTCAAGACTTATGATACGGATATTATATGATTAAAATACCTTAATAAATAACCTCTTGAGTGTATTAAGCACCACTAGATTACCTGAAAATACGAGTTACAACATCCTTGATTCGTTTAACTTCTAATACTGGTTAATCACCCTTATACACTCTTGTATCACTTAAGACCAATAGGATTGACTTCTTATCATCTCAAAGATAATTCTTTCTTGGATTTATGTTAACTAATATATGGCATGAACTAACACATGTGGATATGGGTTGTAACACCCTCCCCCCTTAGGAACATTCGTCCTCGAATGTAAGGGTTTATGGGGAGTTTAAATCATCGTGGATTCCAATGGAAATTTCCGATCAATTTTCCCCTATAAAATGGTCACTAGCAAAACTTGCAAGTAATTAAGCCCAACATATGGTTTCACAAGTCTACACAAAGCATTATGCGTATTTACATTATCTACATATCACCATTTTGTATTAAGGAGGAGTATTCTCAAATTATTGCTTACCTCATAGAACCGTTTCTTCTTCCAATGTATCCTGTCTTCCACCAGCATCCTTGTTATCTTCATTCTGGAATAAGTAAGGGTATTTTGACTTCATCTCCTTTTCTGCTTCCCATGACATTTCTTCCATATTTTTGTTCCTCCACAATACTTTGACGGAAGCTACATCTTTTGTTCTCAGCTTGCGGACTTGCCGATCTAATATCGCCACTGGCACTTCTTCATATGATAGGTCCTCTGTAACTTGTACATCTTTGATAGGGACGACTCGAGAAGGGTCTCCAATACATTTTCTCAACATAGATACATGGAATACCGGGTGGACAAATTCCAATTCGGATGGCAATTCTAACTCATAAGCAACCTGTCCAATCCGTCGAAGAATTTTATACGGCCCGATATACCTTGGACTCAACTTACCTTTCTTCCCAAAACGCATAATACCTTTCATTGGTGAGATCCTCAGGAAAACCCAATCACCAACCTCAAACTCTAGATCACGACGTCGGACATCAGAATAAGATTTTTGCCTGCTTTGTGCCGTCCTCAATCGCTCCTGTATCACTTTCACCTTCTCAATAGCTTGGTGAATCAAATCTGGCCCATATAATTCTGTTTCACCGACTTCGAACCATCCAATTGGTGATCTACATCTCCTCCCGTATAGTGCCTCATATGGGGCCATTTTAATACTGGAATGGTAGCTATTGTTATAGGCGAATTCTATGAGTGGAAGATGATCATCCCAATTCCCCTTAAAATCTAGAACACATGCTCGTAGCATATCTTCCAGTGTCTGAATGGTACGTTCAGCCTATCCGTCAGTCTGCAGATGAAATGCAGTGCTGAGATTTACTTGTGTGCCTAAACCCTTCTGGAAAGACCTCCAAAAGTTAGCCATAAATTGAGCTCCTCGGTCTGATATAATAGATATGGGCACACCATGAAGCCTAACAATCTCCTTGATATACAACTTTGCATAATCTTCAGCCGCGTAAGTTGTCTTCACTGGCAGAAAATGGGCACATTTTGTAAGTCGATCAATTATCACCCAGATGGAGTCAAACTTATGATAAGAGCGAGGTAATCCAATAATGAAGTCCATATTAATCACCTCCCACTTCCAGGTCGGAATCTCTATATTTTGAAGCAATCCACCGGGTTTCTGATGTTCTATCTTTACTTGTTGACAATTGGGACACTGGGCTACAAATTCAGCAATAGACTTCTTCATATTATCCCACCAATACTGCTCCTTGACATCATGATACATCTTTGTCGAGCCGGGATGGATGGAATATCAGGATTGATGAATCTCATTCATAATCTTCTCTCGCAAGCCTGCCACATTAGGCACACACAATCGGCTCTGGTATCTCAGTGCCCCGTCTTTTCCGATCCCAAAAGCCATACTTTTACACTGTTGGATGCTTTCTCTTAATCGTACTAAGATAGGATCTTCATATTGTCGTGCTTTTACCTCGGCTACCAAAGATGATTCTGATGTATTCTGTACAGTAACACCTCCGTCATCAGAGTCTAACAATCTGATTCTCATATTGGCTAGCTGATGAAGCTCTTTAATCAACCCCCATCTACCTGCCTCAATATGTACTAAGCTTCCCATTGATTTACGGCTGAGAGCGTCTGCCACAACATTGACTTTACCGGGATGATACAATATCTCGACGTCGTAGTCTTTCAATAATTCAAGCCACCTACGCTGCCTCAAATTCAACTCTTTCTGCTTGAAGATGTATTGTAAACTCTTGTGATCTGTGTAGATGTCAACATGGACGCCGTATAAGTAGTGCCGCCATATCTTCAAAGCATATATTACTGCAGCCAATTCCAAATCATGGGTTGGATAATTCTTTTCATGCTTCTTCAATTGTCTTGATGCATAAGCAATCACATTCCCATGCTGCATCAATACGCACCCCAAACCTATACCTGAGGCATCACAATATACCACATAACCTTCTGTTCCTTCAGGAAGAGTGAGCACTGGTGCAGATGTCAATCGATTCTTCAACTCCTGAAAACTACGTTCACAAGTGTCAGACCACTGGAATTTGGTAGCTTTTTGTGTTAACTTAGTCAATGGTGATGATATAGAGGAAAATCCTTCTACAAACCGCCTATAATATCCTGCTAGCCCTAGGAAGCTGCGGACTTCTGATGGTGTTGTAGGTCTCGGCCAATTCTTTATTGCATCGATCTTCTGAGTGTCGACACTAATACCCTCATCAGATATCACATGGCCAAGGAATGCTACTGAGTTCAGCCAGAATTCACATTTGGAGAGCTTAGCATATAACTTACGATCCTGAAGCGTCTGTAATACTATCCGCAAGTGGCCCGCATGTTCCACCTCCGAACGAGAATACACTAGAATGTCATCAATGAATACAATCACGAACACATCAAGATAGGGCCTGAATATAGTATTCATGAGATCCATAAAAGCTGCTGGGGCATTTGTTAGCCCGAACGACATCACCAAGAACTCAAAGTGCCCATATCTTGTCCGGAAGGCCGTCTTTGGAATATCCTTCTCCCTAACCCTCACCTGATGATACCCTGAACGTAAATCAATCTTAGAGAAATACTTGGCACCCTGGAGTTGGTCAAACAGGTCATCAATTCTTGGAAGTGGATACTTGTTCTTTATAGTAGACTTATTCAACTGTCGATAGTCGATACACATCCGTAACGACCCGTCTTTCTTCCGCACGAATAGGACTGGTGCACCCCAAGGTGAAGTGCTAGGCCTAATAAAGCCCTTATCCAGCAAGTCCTTCAACTGCACCTTCAACTCTCGCAACTCTGCCGGGGCCATTCTGTATGGAGGAATAGAGATCGGTTGAGTGTCAGGCAACACATCAATGCTAAAATCAATCTCCCTTTCAGGAGGAAGGCCCGGGAGTTCATCTGGGAAAACATCTGGGAATTCGTTAACCACAGGGATTGATTGTAAAGTAAGCGGTTTCGCCTCCGCATCCCTAACGCGAACGAGATGATAAATGTAACCTTTTGAGATCATTTTCCTTGCCTTAAGATAGGAAATAAACCTACCTTTCGGTGTAGCAATGTTCCCTTTCCATTCAATGACGGGTTCACCCGGAAATTGGAACCTAACCATCTTCGTACGACAGTCAACATTTGCATAGCATGAGGCCAACCAGTCCATTCCCATTATCACATCAAAATCAACCATTTCTAACTCAAATAAATTTGCCGAGGTTTGACGACTACAAATCATCACAGTGCAACCTCTATATACCCTTCTAGCAATCACAGAATCTCCTATCGGAGTAGATACCGCGAGGGGTTTACTTATCAATTCAGGTTCAATGCCAAACTTATTAGCCACAAAGGGTGTAACATATGATAATGTAGATCCCGGATCAATCAGCGCATATACATCATAAGAAAATACAGATATAATACCTGTAACAACATCTGGAGACGACTCGAGATCCTGTCGACCTACTAGAGCATAGGTTCGATTTTGAGCACCACTCGAACTCGGCACTGCACCTCTACCCCTACCACGACCTGTCGACTGCTGAAAACCCCATGCTGGAGGTCGAACTGATGAGGAAGAACCAGACACAGATCCAGTCGGCTGAGCCATACCATCACCTCCTCTATTAGGACAATCCCGCATCATATGGCCAGGCTGCCCGCACGAATAGCATGCATCAGAACCTCGACGACACAGTCCAAAGTGGGCCTTGCCGCACTGATCACAATATGGTGTTGGGGGTCTCATCTGACTAGTATCCCTGTGATGTTGCGAGCCAGATGCCCGCGAACTCTGACCTGGACCAGAATAGGATCGATCATATCGAGGCCTCTGAAACTGTGGAGGAGCACTAGCTACAGGTGGCGCCGAACTCCTCGAAAACTGTGGCCTGATGCGGCCTCTGAAGTCATCAGAATACCCTGCAAATCTTGCCCTCTTATGCTGGCCTCTATCCTGCTCCCTAACTGCCCTCTGCTGGCGCTTACGATCCTCTAGGGTCTGGGCATAAGCTTGAATACGAGAAATATCCATGCCCTCCACCAAGGAGGCTGTCGTACACTCATTTATTAGATGTGGTCCCAACCCATTCACGAACATATGCACCCTATCACTCATCTCGGCCACCATATGGGGAGCATACCTTGCCAAAGAATCAAACTGCATACTGTACTCTCGCACACTCATATTACCTTGTCTAAGGTTCAAGAACTTATCAGCTCTAGCTCGTCGTATCTCAACTGGCAAGTAGTGACGAAGAAAGGCCTCAGAAAATTCCTTCCACACAGCTGGAGGAGGGTTCGGACCCCTGGATCTCTCCCAACTATCATACCAGAGAACTGCTAAATCCCGTAGCCGATAAGAAGCCAACTCTACTGCCTCTGTATCACTAACATGCATAACCCGAAGTGTACGATGAACCTGGTCAATAAAAGTCTGTGGGTCCTCCTTGGGGTCTGATCCGGTAAACACTGGAGGGTCTAAATTAATAAAATCACGAACTCTTGTACTAACTGGTTTCTCAACAGCACCTGTATTCTGCCTCTGAGCCTGAGCAGCTACCAAGCTAGTCAATAACTGCAAAGCACTCTGCATATCCTGGTCTGGAGTGCCAGACGGAGGAACTGGAGGCGCTGGGTGCCTTCTAATATCCTCTGGAGGAGATGGAGTAGATGAGGTATGAGAGGGCATCTCACTTTGAGCCTCACTTTGTCCTGCTCTGACTTGGGGCACCTGACTGGTACCCTCTCCCGCTGCTGTATCAAGCCGTCTACTAATTGTTTGCTTCCTAGTCGAAGGCATCACTGGAAAAAAAACAAGGTGAATATTAGAGACAAACACTTACGACTCAACTCTACGCACGATCTAGATTCAGGAAGAAGGTAACAACCCTAGATGTCATGTAGCCTCCTGATTATAAATGTGGCGCGCTACATATCCATAATCAAGACTCTACTAGACACGGCTCATAGACAACCCCTAGGACAGACTTGCTCTGATACCAAGTTTGTCACGACCCAAACTGAAGGGCCATGACTAGCACCCGACCACACTTGCCGAGCACCAACGCACATTTCATCTAACCTTCATTATTATCTTTTAGGGCTGACGAGATCAATATAAATGGTAGACCTAGATCATGGTCAACCAGCAATAAAATATGACGGCATGAATATACATAGCAGGGGATGATCAGACAATCAAGAAACTACATATAAGGTATGAGCTACCACGCTACTATGAAAGACTATACAACACAAACTAGCCGACAAGGCATACCAAACTATACATGAGCCGACACCTGTCTATGAGCCTCTAAAAGAACATAAGTGTTGCAACATAGCCGGAACAGGGCCCCGACATACCCATAATGTCTATAATAAAAATTGCATACCAAGACCAAGGCAAGTCCGGAGAAGGGATCTCGCCAATCACTGCTGAACTGGACAGTCTACTGTGGTGGGGGAGCTGCACCTGCCTGTCTATCAGGACCTGCAGCACGACATGCAGCGTCCACAAATAAAAGGACGTCAGTACGAATAAAGTACTGAGTATGTAAGGCAATGAACCATAAATACGATCAGTAATGTAAGCAAGGATAGAGAATATACAACCTGTAACATCTTAGTACCTCTGAGGGCTACTTACATGAAATGCATGATACATATGTATAAATACATAAACCTTTAAAGCATTCGCCTCTGTGGGCATCATTATCATCATATCGTACCCGGCCATAATAGGCTCGGTAGAATCGTACCCGGCCACGTGGAGCTCGGTAAAACCCAACTGATCAGTGGTTGCACAATAGGGTGCCGTACCCGGCCAACTATAGCGTGGCTCGGTAGAGTAAAATAGATACATATATATAATGCATGCTCGACTCATGGAATCACATTCTAAACCTTTCGGAGTAACGTAAGGTCGGTATCCTCTGTACACATTATTAGGACTAACTCTTCACTATGAACATTATAAGAATCAGGAAGTACCAATAACATTGATAACATAAGAATAAGAGAAGCAACATTAACATCAATCGTTCTATAAGAGGGAAAACAATGTAAGTACTGCTAGCTTCTAAGAGTAGAGTATCTTTGGAAGCTCGTTCATTACATTATGTACAATCGGAGTCGTGCAAAAGAAGGAAAGGGATAGCCTCACATACCTTGTATATACTTCCCCAATCTCAAGCTATGCAATTGTCAAAACTCCTTAGTCTACAATAAGAGAAACGATACTATCGTTATCATTTAAGCGTCATAACTATTATGTATCGACCACAACCTATTTTACGATGAAACGGGCAGCACCTCCCCTATATATATGACCTCACACCATTCAAAATAGTCACCAAACAGCCTAAACAACATCAATAATAAACATATTGAGCCTCCCAATATAGTCCACACACAGCCTAATCACTCCATACATACGACGACCACCATAGTCGTGTCAAACAATCTGGAAATGTTACGAATAACTATCAGCCCATAACCCTACATATATATGGTGTTTCCCCACACCCTTCCTCCTCCAAAACTCCACAAGATAGTATTAAAATACGCAGCCCAACAACAACGCAAAACAGTCCACAAAACAATAACATTACTACCAAACCTTTCGATATATATCTCACAAGTTCTAGCTTCAATGGCTTAGCCGCAACTTGGATAATCTTAAATACATATAGAGTAAGAGGTTCCTTACCTTTATACAGAAAGAACAACTCCAATTTGACCTTAAATTTCCATGAAATATCCCTCCAATGCTGCCACACAACAAAAAAAACGAAACTAGCGATCAATTAGTGTTTTTCGGCACTAGAATCACTTTAGAAGGCTTGAAATCACCTAGGATTGATATTAAGAACATGAGGGAGTATTTACAGAACATAAACCCTTTAAAACAACCTCCCACATGGGCTGGAACGACACAAAAATGAGCAACAACAAGAAGAACAAGAGACTTACTAGCGCCACGGAATTCCCGACACTTGATTTGTGTTGTTTGCCCTTTGTTTGGGTCTTGAATCTTGAGAGAACCTTGAGAGGATGTTCCTAGGGTTCTAAGGTCTGAAAATAGTGAAAAGAAATGACTTAAAACGGGTTGGAGTCATCCTATATACATCAGCGCTCAAATTCCTTAATCGTTATTGCCCAGGCTTCGATGATCAACCCCTGGCACATTTAGGTTTTGATCTTCGGCCATCCTGGTCCTCAGGACCCAACACTATATTATTCAACTATATTTCCTTTAAAATGAAAAGATGCAAAAGGTGTTGATACGTCCTAGTCATCCTATATAGGTCCAAATATCTTAAACCGACTTAGTGGGCCCCATAGAGAGGTGCTTGGCGCAGTCTCGCAAAAACGCGAATATCTCTCTACTCCGAGATCGTATCGATAAACGGTTTAATGCGTTGGAAACTAGACTCATAGATCTTTAATTTTGTGGGTAGATCACCCCGTAATTCCTTGTAAATTATGAGAAAAGATTAGAAACATTTGACCTAATGTTTAAGTAAAATTATGAACCTAAGTTGCGACAACTTTTGTCGACTTTTGTTTCATAACTCGTTTGACTTCAAGACTTATGATACGGATATTATATGATTAAAATACCTTAATAAATAACCTCTTGAGTGTATTAAGCACCACTAGATTACCTGAAAATACGAGTTACAACATCCTTGATTCGTTTAACTTCTAATACTGGTTAATCACCCTTATACACTCTTGTATCACTTAAGACCAATAGGATTGACTTCTTATCATCTCAAAGATAATTCCTTCTTGGATTTATGTTAACTAATATATGGCATGAACTAACACATGTGGATATGAGTTGTAACAGTTAAGCTGGAAAAATGTGGCACTCTCTGAAGTTTTTGCCGCGTCCGCGGTTCATTCTTCGCGGTCCATGGTGATCAACCGCAATCGTGGAGAATTTTCTACTCTCAGCGACGGTCTCAGAATAGCAGCTCTTCAACTCTACACTAGCGCGGACCGTGGTGATTTACCGCGGCCGCGCTAGGTAAGTTTAGTGGGCCCTTGGGTATTTTCAATAAATAGGCGGTCATAAGGCCTTTTACCCTTTTCTCTCATTTCACTCTCAAACTAAAATTTATTGTTAAATCCACGCACTAAGATGCACTAACACAAGACTTAGAGTCCATTTCCCTTGCACATTTCACATCTGGTAATTTTATTTCCCTCATTATTCTTCAATTTTGTACTTGTTTTATTTTAACTGTTAGTAGTTTTTACTTCTTCTTCCCCTTCTCTTTTAATTTTGACCTAGGTCTGTTTAAATGTTAATTAGGTTAGGCCTAAAATAGTTAAGAGTTGTTATGAATACCTAGTGGGCTTTAAAAATGTAGAGAAGATTGCTACATGCATGAATATCTGAAACCCTAGGTTTGCTGGGCCCGATTTTGCCTTCCGCGGTTACGATCGATTTTCCGCTGACAGTGGTGTAATCACTACGAACGCACTCAACTTACCGCGCTTAGTAGTGTAGTATAATCATAGGGTGGGTAGTTTGTTCCCCGCACCTCCGTGGCGGCGATGCATTTTCTGCGTTCCGCGGTGAAGCCTCCGCGGCCGCGCTCCTTTTTCCGCTGTCCGTGGTCTGAAATTTTTTCCATGCACTGTAAATTGTTCTGCTATTTTTCTTCACTGCTTCTTCTAGCAACTAACAATGTGCCACTGATTATGTTTGCAGACAATGGTTAAATCTAGAGGCGATGGTGAGAAACAAAAGGGTAGAGCAGAGTCCTCTCGGGGTAAAGGACGAGGACAAATAAAGTTGACCCCAGCAATTCGGAAATCAATTGGGGAAATGAGGAAGACCATCAGAGCTGCAAACAGAGCTTCTTCCCACTCCGAGGGGAGTGAGTATGTGCCCTCCCAGGAGGCCTTAGAGACTGACTCAGTGCCTGCACATGTTCCAGACTTCCCGGGAAGATTCAGTTTGAGAGATGAACCTACACCTCCAGCTTCTCCCACTTCTCCGGCTTCTTTTGAGTCATCTGATGGCTTAGTAGAGAGTGGCGAGTCCTCAGCTTCAGCCTCACCTATAGCTTCATCATCGGCACATGACCAATAGATATAAATGTCGAGGTACCGAATGACGAGAGTGGGGGTGCCACCCAGACCGGAGGTGTAGAGAGAACAAGAAACCCAGAGGTTTGGCAATTGAGATTTGTCACAACCCTAATGTCAAACAGCACTTCAATGAACGAGTGGGATGGGAGTACTTCAGTAGCAAGGTGCCAGAGGCTAATGAGCACCTAGTCAAGGAATTCTACACCAATGCCTCCCACATCAAGAAGGATACAAAAGTGACTAAGGTGCGAAACCTGAAAGTCAAGTTTGATGGGAAAACAATTAATGATTACCTGGGCTTTAATGATGAAAATGAGACATTGTACTTAGAGAAGGTGGCGATGGATGAGGCAGCTCGCCCATGGTTGGTATCACTTCTGGCTCTCCCGGATACTACTCCAGCATGGTTGACAGCAGGGGTTCCTATCTTGAGGAACACCCTGAACTTTAAGGCAAAGGGTTGGGAGACGTTTGTGTGCAGCAGGCTAGACCCCACTACTCACGACAATACCTTGCTGGTCTCCTGGGCGATCATAGTGGCAACTATCATGGCGGGGTTCCCGATCAATGTCAGGAATATCATGTCTAAGGTGATCACCAGAGTGGTCAACGAGGGTGATAGATCTTACCCCTTCCCGAACTTCCTCACCATGTACTTGGAGGATCAGGAGGCAGAGAAAAGAAATTTCGATGTCAAGGTAAATCGCAAGATGCCTTTTTTATGGTACAGCCTTAAGGGTCCAGGCAACCCCAAATCCAAGGGATCCAAGGGAAAAGCTTCTAATTCTACTGGCCAGTAGTGGTAGTCACTACTTCACAACCTTCCACTGCTATACCGGATCTTGCCTCAGTACCATCTACTTCTATATTGTCCTCAATTCCATCCTCCTCAGCATACCCATTGACTGCTCATAGGTTGAGCCAAACACTCTCCAATATCAACAACTAGATGTAGGCAGCAACTTTTAAGCTGTCTGTGCTATCCAGTTCAGTGGCAGCCCAGTCAGTTCCCACATAGCCACATGTCCCAGCTTCAGTGGAAGAGTCCCTCAAAGAGCTTCTGGACAACTAGAAGAAGCTCCTGAAGAACCAAAAGATTATCATGAATGCTCTTGTAGATCAAGAAAAAACACTAAAGGAGTGGAGCAAGTAGACAAAGAAACTGAAAAAGACTCGGGCCTCGAAGGAATCTGTGAAGAAATTGGAGGGGGAGGTGGAGAAGATGAAGGCAATAGACCACTTACCATTGGAGCTAATATTACATGACCCGCCTCCATCAGCTCAGACAAAGCAGGTTCAGGAGGATTGAGAGAGAGCACAAGAGGAGGAAAGTGATGCTACGGGTTGATGATGTAGAGATTGAGCTGGAGGAGATTGAGGGAGTTGCCTCTGGCCAGCCACATGCCCCCGAGACAGGTGATCCAGACACCCAGTCACAGGACCCCATGCATCCACAGGACCCCATGCAGACAAAGGACCCATATGGAGTTTCCTTTACTCTCTACCCTTCTTTTTGAGCTTATTTTTGGTTAGTTAGCATGGATGACAATGCTAGCTTTCATTTGGGGGGTGGCCCTACTTTGATGATTTGGTAGTTGGTCTGTAATGATGATACTATTTTCTTTCTTTATGCTTATTTTTCACTTTTGGTATGTATATGACTTCACCATTTTTTTCCCTTTTTGTTATTTTTTTATGTTGGTCTGTATATAAAGTTACTCTCTCATGTATATATTCATTCCCTCTTATATATATTCATCTAAACCCCCTATTGTACATATTTAGTTTACTTTTCGCATTTTACTTCATAGTTTTTTTTGCAATTTCCCTTAATAGTACAGCTTCTTATTTCATTTAATAGCTTTTTTTTCGGTTCGTAGCTTCTTATTTTACAAGTTTCAATGATCAATAAGCCTTTGATTTTCTTAATGCCACGGTTCTTTCCAAAGGTGGAGTTTGTGTGAACCAGGTGGCTCTTCCCGATGATGGATGACATGACAACCTTCTTAAGGGTTTGAGTCTGTTTTTGTTTTTGTTTTTGTGTAAATAGTAGTTAGTGAGCAGTGGTGCCTCAGGCAAGCTTCACTTGGGCCTAACACATTTACCTTTGACCTTATGGTTAAAAACAAATTGGTGTGTATATGATGGTGATAGTTGTGACCTTGAGACTCTTGTGTTGACTAAACAATCATCGAGTGGTTTGTTGGAACCATTTGTGTTGATCAAATCTTAGCTAAGGTTGTTGTGGGCCCCTGAATCTATTTCTTTAGCAATCCTATAGCTTGTGTAGTGAGGTATTGATTTGCAAGTCCAAGTCCCGTGCCAATGAGTCTAAAACTTGCCCTGAATATTTGTCTAGGTAAAATCCTAAGTGTAGCTCGACTTGAGAAGTGATTATAGGATCTCCTTAATCCTAATTGAGACTTGAAAAAATCCATAGCCCACCAGTGTTGATATCCATAGTCAATCCCGTTGAGCCATAGCCCTTATTCTTTCAAAAACCATGATACAAGCATTTATCTGTTCTAAAATGATCCTCTCTTGGCACCCCATCTTTCCTTAGCACAAGGCAAAAGCATACGTTTGGGAGGAGATACAAGGAATGCAAAAGTGATAAAAGGTACAAAATGAAGAAAAGGAAAGGCAAAAAGAAAAAGAAAGAAAAGCCAACAATGCAGAAGAAAGGAAGGGAGTCAATAAAAGCAAAAGATGAAAGGCGTGAAAATATTAGAAAGGAGAAAAATGATTGAAATAAACAAGAAAGAGTGACAGTGTGTCTCTCTAGCCCCTAAGGAAGAAGTAAACGACTCGAAGAGTCAAGAAAATGTGTGCTAAAATGAAGCAAATGAAGTGCTTGAGGAAAGATGAAACCTTCTTAAACCAATATATCCTACCCTGAACCAAAAGCCTTCATTACATGTCCACAAAAGTCCTATATGATCTTGAATTGAGTGAGCTTACATTAGTGGTGACTCACATAAGGGACAAACTTATGGTACTTAGAGACGGACTTGTGACCTTCCTTTGAGAGAGATGAATTTATTTTACACAATCCTCGTTCTAAGTGCCACAATCTAAAAGTGAGGTTTGCTTATGGAGAGTCGAGGAGTATGAGTTTGGGTTCCACAACGACCAACATAACAAAAAGAGTTTCCTTGATGAGTTTGGTCAACTCTTGATGCTTTTGTGTCGTACTATAGCCATGGTGCTAATAAGGTTGTGTATTATTAATAATGCATTTGAGTTGAGGGTAATTGTTAGTCCCAATTGATTCTTGATGAGGTTACTGTAGAACAGCTAAATTTTCCTTTCTTTTATCTTAAGGAGGTGGGAATTACTTTGTTTTCTTGAGGATAAGCAAAAACTTAAGTTTGGGGAAGTTGATAACTAGGGATTCTAGTTTATTTTATGCTCCTTTTTTGCTTGAGTTTTGGAATAAAAATGAGTACAAGTATTCCCAAAAGCTAACTTATTGTGCTTGCTTGTAGTGTTTGGTCAAAAAGAGACAAGAAAATCAAAAACAGCTCAAAAGGGAGTGAAACCTGCACAAGTCAAAGCTGAGTCAACTGAGCACTGACAGCGGAAAATCAATTGCGGATGCGGAGGGTCCACCACTGAGGTGGTATTGATATTACGGTCCGCGGTGGCAAGGTTCAGAGAGCTGCATTTTTGGGATTGCAAGTTACCGTTGCCCGTGGTGCTTTTGTGCAGCAGCGGAGTCTCTACCGCGGCAGCGGTCCTTTTATCGCGGTCAACGAAGGAGAGAATCAGAGAACTCATTCTGGAGCTCAAAGTGAAGACCGCGGTCCGCGCTCATATTTTGCGGTCGCGGTTGGATAAGCGCTGCAGCGGTCGTCTTTATGCTTCAAGCGGTCCTAAGCTCAAAACCAGCTAAAAATTGAAGACCGCGGTCCGCGCTTGATTTTACACGACCGCGATAGATCAAGCACTGCAGCGGTCCATTTTCTGCTGTCAGCGGTCCCTCCGTAGGGGCATTTTTGTCCGAAAAATTTAGCAGTGTATAAATACTTTTTTTTAGAAATTTAGGTCATCTTTTGTGTAGCTGAGCACGTGAACCGCCTCCTTTTGCCTTTTTGAGTAATTTTAGAGCTTGTTTAACAATTAATCTTAGACTTTTATCTTGTAATTAATTTTTGTGGCTTCTATTTCATCTCAATCTATGATTGTTTCTTTGATAATGAGTAGCTAAACCTATTAGCTAGGGTTGTGGCTCAATCCTAGTGTGGGTATTTAATGAGTCTCTTATTTTAGGGCTTAAATATTTATGGATGATTGATATTTGGTCTGATTTATACTTTAAATGTTAAATTGGTGGTTGCAAACACTGATTTGTGCCTTTTTGACTTACGCTTTTCTTGAGAAATAGAGACTAAGTCTAGGAATTTCATGCCAACAAGGAATTGGGGTGCATTCAAGAGATTGATAGCCCCAATTAAAGGGTTAAACCTAGAGATAGTAATATCCGACTTGAGCCAACTTTGCTTGCATGGTTTGAACACCCAATTGGGCTTGAGAAAGGAAATTAGGGCAAAGTCACTCAAACTACCGAGAGGTATAGAGTGAGTAGTTATGTGCATTGGCTATACCATGATCCCAACTATAACAATATTGCCCTAAGTTTTAGATCCTATTAAATACTCACCTAGGAGTAAGTCACTTTTCTAGTGCCTTTTTACCAATTTAAATAACCCTACAAAAATATCTACTTAGCTTAATTTTGTGCATCATTAGTATTAAATTATAAATAGCAAAGAAATAAAAGAACGATTGGAAGTGCAAACAATAACATCATACATTGCTAGATTAGATAGGAACCCAACTCCAAACATATCTTAGCTCCCTGTGGATTCGATCCCCACCTTTCGGGTAAAAGCTGCATCGACCGCTCTTACCACTCTATGGTGGTGTAGGGTTGGAGTCGATCAATGCTTTCTTCCAGGTTCCCCCATTTTTCTACCTGCTTCTTCAGTTCTTTTTCTCTATCAAATAGATTAGGAGCATGGTCAATGTTTCTCATGTTAGCCTGTATTTCTTTAAGTTGTTCCCTGGTATCTTTGAGCTTAGCTTGCATCCCCCTGAAGGTAGTATTACTTATTTATTTCAGTTCCTGCTTTGTTTTCTGTAGTTTTGCCCAAACCTTTTCCATCCCATCACTACTTACTGGAGTGTACCAGCATTTTTCCATCATATTTTGAAAGTCAGGATCCTCTGCCGTGTAATTATAGATTCTAAAAGGCTTTGGTCTTCTTGTTGGTTTCCTCATAATCTGGATAGATAGAGGGGTATGATATGAGAAGTAGGGATCATTATCAGTACCTCCTGAGCAGGCATTCCTAGCACCCACTTAGCATTTATCACTACCCTGTCAATCCTACTATAAACATTATTGTTCGTCCATGTGAATTCCCTACCAACATATTTCAGCTTAGTCATGCCAGTATTCTGAAGGAAGTTTCTAAAACCCCCCATTTCCATATCCTGGATTGGATTGCCATATGCTCTATCTTCACTATGCATGACTGCATTATAGTCACCATAGCTATCCATGCTCCTATAATCCATTATGTATATTTGATAGTTCATTCCATAGTGTTTTTCTTGTTTCAACAGTGTATAGCCCATATACTGTTGTAAAAAGAAGCTTATTATTTAAAGCAATGAGTTTGATCCTCCCATGAATGTATTGTACATGTATGTCTATTACTGTAAACTTAATGGCATTTGGATCACAAAGAAACCAAATTATATTCTTGTTCCCTGTTGTATAGTTAGTGTACCATTTCTACCTAGGTGCCACTTTTTTTATTACGCTTTCTGCATTTTCTTCTTTGACTCTTTGCTCAATAATAGCTATGCAACTAACCTTATTTTCTTTAATAAACAAATTCAACTCCCTTTGCTTGTAAAACTTATTCAGTCCCCTAACATTCCATGTTATTAGATTCATACTTGTGGGGGAGAGTGACGATTGTTATCAGAAATACTTCCATTGCTATTTTGACCTTCTCCTGTTTGTCCATTTTGGTTATCTCCTTCACGTATACTGAATCAATTAGTTATATGCATCCCCATGTGTCCTCCATTTGGTTGAGATGGCTTTGTTGCAGATTTACCTCTTAACTCTTTCCAGCCTTCCTCTTGTGTTTTATCATCTGTTGGGGTCTCCAACCTGGTAATTAAGCTAGTAACTGTCTTGCTTACTTGTTGGGTCTATGCAGGATTCATATCTTTTGCCTCTCTCTTTATTCTTATTTTTGACCTCTGACCCTTTGTATTGCCATTTCTGTTGTTGTGGAGGTCTACTTGTGTAGACATGCTTGATAGCCTTTATTTTTTGTTTTTCTGGTCTTTTTTCCTGGAATTCATGTCCCACATGCGAGCAAACTCCACAAAATTCAGGCTTCCAATCATACAATACAATTTGTTCAAATTGTATCCCATTTGAATCCTCTACTTGAATCACTTCAGGGAGAGATACTATTACATCCATTTCCACCAATAAGTGAGCATATGATATCCTATCAATGTTAGTAGTACAATTATCTGTATACAATGGGACTCCTAAATCACTTGCAACTTTGCTTAATATCTCACTACTCCAGCAATTGAGGGGAAGGTTTGGCAATTTTATCCACAGTGGCATAGTTTTCAAAATTTCAGCATGCAAGTTGAAATAAGGTGTCCAGATCTAGTAACAATAGGTTTGTTGTTAATAGTGTGTGGGCTAGAGTATAGAATAACATCTCTATCTTTAATGCAATTGAAACACACCAGGAAGAATCCATCATTGTGATAATACACATTTCGCTTGGCGTAAAAATTCCATTGGAAGGCAATGAACCGTTCTAGGGCAGCAATGGTTGGCGACTCACCTACCACATACAGGGTGATAACATTCCTCCATTTTTCAGTTCCTAGTTCTACATCAGCTTTCGTTAATTGTACCACCTTCTTACCATCTTTTATGATTGAAGCCACATACTTCAATGGCATGCCTCTGCCCGTAAATTTGTTCCCTCCCACAATATTAACCCATCATTTAGGTCCATTTTGGGTACCCAATTGATTTTCAGTAGTGTTCTGTCCATCAATTGGTTTCCCCAAATCCTTTGCCCTTGTTTCGACATTACTTTTTCCAGATGCTTGGTCAGATTGAGAACTCACCTTGGTTCCAACAATTCCCGCTGGGGGGGGGGGGGTCAGCTATTGACTACGAGGATTGTCCAACATCCCTAGTTGGAAGCTTTGGCCAGTTCTTTGTTCCTCCATTGTTGTCCATCAACTTTGTTTTTACCTCAATAGCTCCCAATTTCCTTGCAATGGCCTCAGTCGCTATTGCTTGGTTGACATTAATGGTCTTCCTTGGCCTTCCTCTGGCCATTTTCGATGACCGTGTATGTTAGAAAAGACACCTATCATGCGCCGAGAGAAAAAAGATGAGAGGAGAGAAAGTATCCCTTTCGAAAACTACTCAAATCTTCATATTAGTAAATAAAGCTCTTTCCAACAAGATCCAAAGTAATGTCTTGCAAACATATTGCTAACATCTTATTAACCTGAATTAACCCTTACTAATATAAATAATAATATTTCTAAGTAAAGTTAAAAGTATTATATCTTGTAAGAATACTACACCATAAATAAATAGCAAAAAAAGGAAAGATAATATTAAACTTTTTGCATAAAGATATATTTGTATAGGTCTATAAAATTTAGATTCATATTAAAATTTGGCTTTACACCACTAAATTTTTTGAGTCGTCGTTGCTCCTAAACTATCTTATTCACCTTTCATACTTAAACTATGTGGATATTGTTATTATCCCACCAACTATATTGTTTCCTGTTTAAAACCCTATGGATTGCCAAGTTCCAAGAAAAGTGGTTTCATTCTTTTTTCTTATTATAAATTTTTCCTACTACAGATGGTTAGACAAGGCTGCCACGTTGGAGGTTTCATCGCCTTATCTCGAGTTGATGGAACAAGAAATATAAAGACTTTTTAAGGCAGCAAAAGTGAGGGAAGTGAACCACCTGGTAAAGATGCTCCCATTGTGGTCAATGTTTCTTGTATACAGTCTTGTAGGAGATATAGCAAGCACCTTCTTTTTTTTAACAAGCTAACTACATGGATGGTCATGACAATAGTTGTATTTGTTATTGTCATGACATTCACAAGTTCAATTGTACCCAGGATAATACCTTTGCTCGATAACAGACAAAATGCACGACGCCCTTTGTTGAACAGAATTAGTCTTGAAATGTTATGTTCTGTAATATGTTGTGTTACCACTTGGAGGATTGAAGTTTAAAGGCTTCGTCATATGCAGATAAAAATGGTCGAGGTCAAAATAAAAATTTACGTTGACCCTATTACTGTTTTTGGTTAACACCACAATTTTTCTTGGTTAGCCTTATGAATGGATTTGCTCACAGTGGACTCCAAGATTTCTTTGAATCTCAAGTTTTTGAGTCGTTGAATGAGTATGGTCCAGAATCTTTGGCATTGCTAATTCTTGACTATCATATGCATCCTTATATTCAGACCCCGATTTAAGGAAGAAATAAACACAAGTCGTTTGGACAAGTATTATGAAATGTTAATAGTTCCTACCTTCCTTAACTTTTGCATCTGCTATTTGTTGATCATGAATTGGAACGGGAATCGTCAGCCTCATGATGATACCGAAGAGTTGGACAATATTGCTCAAGAATTAGAAGGTCGTATAGAAGAAGTGATAACATATGTAAAAGCTGGCTTAACACCGTGATAAGTTATACTATAACACAAGCTATATTTTTGCTATTGACTATCTTTGAAATAGTTTACGAATTACAATGTCACTTGGAATTGATTGTGTTGTTTGATTTTTTTCGTTAGGATGCATGAAATCCTTTACACAACTGCACTTTATGGTTCACAATCCATACATGTTTTTTGTTTCTGTTTCTGCAAGGATCTTCAATTACAGAGAGATGACGAAAAAAATTGAGATCTATCCAAGATGAACTAGATAAATAAACTAAGTTAATTTCAAATACATGAATTTTCTTAGTTCATGAATCAATCTTGGTTTTCAGAAATTGCTTCCCAAAACTGTAACAATTAACATATTATCAACTCAAACTATGACTGGTTTCATGAGTTCAAAGCCGTTGCTATCAGGTAGACTTTCCTGGCTCCCTATAAACTACTACACAAAAAAGTAAAAAAGAAAGTTTTCCATATAAGGTGTGTTTGGTATGAAGGAAAATATTTTCTGGAAAATGTTTTCCAATTTTCCCATGTTTGGTTGGCTTAAATGTTTTGGAAAACATTTTCCTTATCAATTCATTTTCCTCCAATTGGAGGAAAATATTTTCCTTATCAAGATAAGGGAAAACATTTTCCAAAACTCCTTGTCAACCTTCCCCACCTTCACCAACCCACCCCACCCCCTCTCCAAAAAAGTTTTTTTTTTCAAATTTCAATTTTCCGTTACCACCCACCCCACTACCCCTCCATCCCCCCTCCCCCTGCAAAAAAAAATTATTTTTTTTATAATTTAAATTTCTGTTTTTTTTGTTTTACCCCCCCCCCCCCCCCCCCCCGAGAAAAATTTTAAATATATTTTTTAGTTTTAATTTTATTATTTATCGGTTTAAAGGCTAGTTCAGAGGCTTTTGTGTTAGGAAGTTTACGGGTTCAGAAATTATAAAGTTTATGGGTTCGAAATTCCGCAGTTTTGAAAGTTTAGCGATTCGAAAGTTTATGAAATTTGTGGGTCCGGAAGGTTGTTGGTTTGAAAGTTTATGTCTTCGTATTTATTATATCTAACTTATTTATGAATACTCTTGAGAAGTCATTTTTCTTAATTTGCGTACCAACCACTGAAAAATAAATAAGATTACTACTTGTTTTTCAAGAAAATATTTTATTGAAAAATATTATCCATGGAAAACATTTTCATTTTCCGTTATAACAAGCACACCCCTAATCTAGTTCTATTTAAAAAAGAAGTTATTACTGAATATCCGATGTGGGAAACGTAACTGGTGGGCCCTCAGATAAATATGCTAAATATGAAAAATATTACTACTAATTACTTTCATCTTTTTCCTTTCTAAGTGTTACAAAATTTGGCGTCCTAAATTCCGACGAACAACGCCGGGAAAATGACCGGAAAATCTTCCGGCGATCTCAACCACCGCCACACTCACCTCGTTCTCAAATACGCCGTCGTTTCGAGACTCATTTTAATCTCCTTAATACTTCTCTGGCGATCACTGCTCAGCCCTTACGACACCTCCGCTTCGATAAATCCTAGCTGCCTCTCCGGTTCGGATTCCGGTTCGGCGTCGGTTTACTTCCCGCGATTAGCATCGGCGATCGAGGATAGCATTGTTTGGGATAGCGTGTACTTCGTTCGAATCGCGCAGTGTGGATATGAATATGAACAGACATATGCTTTTTTGCCTTTGCTTCCGATTTGCATTTCTTTGCTTTCGGGAACAGGTTATCTTCTTTTTTATTTATTTGAATTTTATGACGCTATTTTGTGGATTAATATTTACATATTCTATGCATGTACGCATTTTCACCGTACAGAAAATGGAGTATTAAATTGTTTTGTGTTAAATAGAAGTTGCTAATAACAAAATTAGGAGCTTTTGGACTTAAATTTTTGGGGTTTTTCCAAAAGGCAATTTGCATTTGCTTTCAAATTGAAGCATAAAAAATGTGTACTTATGGTTATTTTGGGAAAGCAAAAACTTTAAATGCTTCATAAGCTAATTGCACCAAATACTTATTGAAGTGCTTAATAGAACTATTAAAAATTACATTTTTTGAAGCACTTAAAAAAGTACTTCCTGAAAAGCAGCTGCACTCCCAAACTGGCTCTAAGAGTGACTATAGGAAATACAGGGTTGGCATTTTGTAGTATAGATAGGGGCGGATGTTGTATAGGAATACCGGCTTCATCTGAACCCAGTACTTTCCACGTGAAGCATAAACTTATGTATGAACCCATTTATAAATATATGATGGGTTCAATGCTAAGAACCTTAAAGGTTGAATCTTTCTTTAAAAAAAAAAACCTTAAAAGGTTGAACCCATAGAGTTAAAATCTTGGATCCGTCTCTGAGTATAGATATAGATAAACGCGAAATAACTGTTCTGTTGCATGTCGACAGTATATATGAGACTGTGGAAGCCAAAGGATTTGTCATTTTATAGAATAGATGTAGATAAACGTGAAATCGCTGATCTGTTACATGTCATACTTCAAAAAATGTATCTTGCTCTATAAGAATGATGCTCATCATGCAGGTACTTTTCATTTTCTCGTTTTTGGGAAAAGTGACTTTTCATTTTCTCGTTTTTGGGAAAATAAGAATGATGCTCTCGTTTTCTTCTTAATTGGTATATTTTAGATTGAAGAAGTTATGCAATGTTTGTGTTTGCAGTATTTGCCCCATTGATACCTTTTATCGGACAAAGAGCTGTTCTCGGGCTGTCTGGCTATGTGCTTAATAACTTCGCTTTTGTTTTGGCTGCTTTTTATCTTTACAGGTAATGTCCTATGCTGGATAGTTTCTTGTTTATCTGTTCAATTAATAGATGCTAAGTAAACACATATACATCTTAATAAGGTTTGCTCTTTTTATAAGCTTTATAATCCTTTATGGTTTTAAGGGATTTAAACATGTCTAAGAAACTTGCAGCTTTGCTCATTTATTTTGAGTAAGTACTACTTCTCTTTGAAAATATTCTCCTTTTTTGACTTTTTCTGATCTGTAGAGGCATTCAATGCCACTACATCTCAACTAATTTAGGAATGGGAACAGATGATTGACGCGATTGAGAGTAATCATGAGGTGTAATACTACAAAACTACACATAAATGATCTATGTTGAGTTGAGTTAGTTTTTGAACTTAAGTTACTTCTAAATTGTAAAGCAAAAGCATTTGGAAATGTAAGTGTTAAATACTTAGTATGTTACTTACCTTTCAAGTAAAAAAAGGTCCTGAATCCTTATTGTCTCTTTTCGGGGGATTACAAGACCCGATTCCCATTTCTTCGGGCGGATTAGTATTTTCTGGTAACAACCATCTGGTCACACATTTAGACTGGTTATCGTAATCAAAAGGTAAATGCGGGATCCATTTTCTACAAAAGGTAAATGTGGGATCCATTTTCTAGAATTTGCATAAAAATAGGGCAATCTCATGCTTCTATTGTGGTTTTATACATTGTCATATCTGTGGTTGAATCAGTTTTGTGGGTTTTCTTCGTAATGGCTGTCTTTAGCTCAACTTTAGTAGCACTTCTGTTGAAAATTCAACACAGTGCTCCCCGGATACTGGTTCTTGACAACAGCTTATCCTGGTGTGAGAAGATTTAGCTTATGATACCAAGAGTCATCTTTTGGAGATTCATTCTTCACTCAGTTCACACATACTACAGAAGTGATACTTACATATTCATTATGATATGTCGTATACATGCTCACATAATTCTTTGGATTCGCATTGTCTTTGGACATTTGTGAAGGAACTTATTTCCTTTATCCTAATCTGCTTATTGTATATATGTTATTGGTTCACAGGCTCTCAGTTATCATCTTGAAGGACTCGGAGGTGGCATTGAGAGCTTCTATATTGTTTTGCCTTAATCCCGCTTCCATATTTTACTCATCAATGTAATTTTTTCTTCCTTACCTTGCCTTGCCTTGCGTTGACCTCATATTACAAGGACTTGCATATGAGTATGTTCTGTGCTTCGTGTTAACAGATATACTGAGAGTATGTATGCCCTGTGTTCCATTGGAGGATTGTATTTCCTCATGAGGGGTTCAAATAACTTTGCAACCATTTGGCTTGCTCTCTCTGGATTTGCAAGGTCGAATGGAGTGCTTAATGCTGGCTATATTTGTTTCCAGACAATGCATAGGTCCTATGAAGCAGCTTTTGTTAGGAAGCATGCTTGTGTAAGTTTTGCTGTGTTTCTGTTCTTCCTTTCACCGATGCATTTTTCTTTGATTGTTCTTAAATTGAATCTCGCTATATTAAGAAGTGCGAGAGGCTTATACTAAACTGAGCTGCATGGCTTTACTGTGAGTTCGCGGAACCATAGTTGGCACACTGCTTTCCAAGGACCTGCAGGGAGTGCTATTAAACCTAGTGTGCCATGGGTGGTAATGAAATATACTCATGGCTGATGGCTTAAGTGGGGTTGGTTTGCTTAATGGTTTATCCTTGAAAGAAAACAAGACGAGCCTATCAGGCTTTCCGGGCCATGTTTCTTAAGTAGTTACTATTATTAGTCTAACCTCAAGACGGTCAAACTCTGACACCTGGAGGCTTTTAATCTGAGATAAAAACATTGTAGAGAGGTAGAGAGTAAGGCATATCAAATTTTCACTTTTTATTGGCTAGAGGACAAAAAAGAAAGAAATTAATATTGAGATCTACACCTTATTATCTACATGCTTTTGCATTACAATAAAATAATTACTGTAGAAAAGGTCCACATTCCAAAAAGTTAATGGCACAGAAAAGTTTTTGCCCACTTTAAATCTCCCTTTATCTCCCTCAAATTGGTCTAAATTCAAAAGCCTTGCATGTCCTATTCCTCTCCTTCTCATAAATTAGTTTTCTTCTTTTGCTCTGAATTGTCTTATCACCAATATGCTTGTTATATCTATTTTTATGTAAACTTTTATGGTGGTTGAGCAAATTTGTTATGGAGTCTCATGCTCCTTATAGAACTACCTCCTTGCCATACTTTGCGGGACTATTTAACTGGAGATGGGTGTTTTAGTTGTTAGTCTGACTTTTATATTATATGGGTCTTCTTTAATGAAAGAAAACAGTTAGTTTGATAGAAACCCGGTTTAAATTTGATTAGTTAAAAAGAACATAAATTCTTCAAATTTGCGAGAGTTGTATAAATTAATTTATCAAATTAGAATCTTTTAACGTTTCCGGACTTCCCAATATAGATAAAGACACATTGGGACTAAGGGAGTATGTTAACTTTCAGTGGCTTGTGTTATAATTTCTTCTTAGTTTACATGTTTATGAACTATTAAACTGTTTGAGCGTCCATGATTCTCAGAATTTTACAAATATTGTGTTTAGCTGAAGAGAATATTTAGTCTTTTTAGATTACTCAGATTAAATCCTCCACTTGTTGCCAGGCAGCCTTGCTGGTTCTTATTTCTGGGGCTTTGCGTAGCTTGTTTATTGTTTTCCCCTTTATTGCTTTTCAAGCCTATGGGTACTTCAACATGTGTGTGGGAGGGACTTCAGATGAAATGAGGCCTTGGTGCAAGGCAAGACTTCCTTTACTCTACAACTATATTCAAAGTCATTATTGGTATGTTGATATCTTTTCTACCTTTTGAAACTCTCACTTGCCCCTTCAGCATCAAATTTGACTTGGTATATATTAGATTGTAGTTTTATCTTATGTGCTGAAACGCTGGGTGTGTGATTGTTTTCTTTTAAGACTAATACCAGAAGAATTTTCAATTATACTTCTAGACAGTCCTAATACCCTAGAATAATAATTTTGTCCTCTCCTCTCCTCAAGGTGTATACTCATCTTTGTCCCTATATTTTCTACTAATAACTTGAAAGATCCTTAAGACAGACTAACTTTAAAAACTACCTTAATCTTTCCATCACAGTCAAATCTCCCGCTTTTACCAATTTATATCAAATTCTTTTGTAATCTATCCCTTTTTTGTTAATTTTTTGTGCAGAAATTGTTAATGTATTATTTCAATTTGAACTTTTTGCGATCTATTTGAAGTGGGATGCCAATTGGGTTGGGGATCTGGTGGGCCCTACGACCAGATCAATGAACATCTCTCTAGAAAGGGATATTTCTCATGGGTGATCAATTGCAACGTGATCACCCCCCTATGTTCAGCTTTACCAAAATTTTCCACATTGTGTTGCCAGATCTTAGTCACAAAGGTTCATGTAAAGGCACATTGGTGCTTTAGTAAGGCTTCATTGTTGATTGCAGTCTCAGGCAGTTTTTTTGAGATTTTGACACAAAAAAATAAAAAGAAAAATATAGAGACTAGCTTTCGAGAGAACGCCAGTATCCTCATCTAAACCCATTACTGATTGCTGCCAAGAAGGGAGGCTGACTTTGATGTTTCTTCTGTCTCAGGGGAGTGGGTTTCTTGAGGTATTTTCAAGTAAAACAAATTCCAAACTTTGTTCTTGCGTCCCCAATATTATCTCTTGCATTTTGCACAATCATACATTATGTGAAGTTGTGGCCTGAGGTTTTTGTCTCACTTGGGTTTCGGGCATCCTCTCCAAATAAAGAACTTGCTGCTTCATCCATTCCTCTAGAGAGAAGTGCAGGACCCAAGAGTGTTGGCTTTTCAGTGGAAAACAGATCTGATGCTGGGCAAGGTATAGCTTGATACATGAATTGACATTTTGAATCATTTTCCAAAAGATGTATGCTTTTATCATGTCACAAGGTAGGTAAGGTCTGCGTACACACTACCCTCCCGAGACCCCATGATGTGGGATAATACTGGGTATGTTGTTGTTGTATGCTTTTATCATGTATGAAAGACAGGTTTTGGTGTTTCTGGTTACAACTCAAGATTTGTCATCATTTTCGCAGTCTACTACATGGCCACTGCTTAATTTGCTAGTTCGTAAGAGGAAAATGGTACATTGCTTATGATTGAATTTTTTTGAATGCCGTGCATTTATGGATAGAGTTCAGGTTTACTTGCCCACACTTGTAGTTCTTCTTGTAGCCATGCCTTCTTTCAAATGTTTGCTTCCCAGTTGAATTTCTAAGCTTTGATCCGTTATCTGTGGATCTCCTTGTTCATCTTGATGCACTTTGTGATGGCATGTCCATTGTTATCTGTGAATTAATGACTGCATCTCTTCCTCATATAAAAGTGATTGGCAGTATGTTTCATCATATTCCTATGGGACTTGATTTCAGAATTTTGTATTGAAACGTGAAGATAATGCTCATTTTTTACTTGTGATAGGCAACTCTCTTAGAAGGCGGAAACCAGCTGTGGGAGAAGAGAACTATGTGATACAGCCATCAGAAGATGAAGCAACAGAGAATCGAGGATTTAAACCAGTTACTATTGTTCCCTTCATTCTACACCTTGTGTTCATGGTTGCAACAGCTTTTTTTGTCATGCACGTACAGGTCAGCTGACCTCTTTCCCTCTTCTGAAGTGACGGTCATTTCTAGGAGTATATTTATCTAGCTTTCGGTATTAAATGGATGGATAACTAATATTGAACTGAATCTGACTCTCTTCTAACCATTTCGACAGGTTTCAACTCGATTCTTGTCTGCCAGCCCTCCTCTCTACTGGTTTGGCTCATATGTCATGGCATCTCATTGTCTTAGCAAGAGATGGGGATACATTATTTGGACATATTGTGCAGCTTACATATTGCTCGGCAGTTTGCTTTTCTCTAATTTCTATCCGTTCACCTGAGATGTCTGGTAACATTTCATTAACTTAAAGCTGAACTTTCTTGTTGTCTGATTCACCATAATCTGCCTCATATGTGAAGTATCACATCCGATGGCTACCATGCAGCAGCATCTTGCATTCCAGTTTTGAAGGATAAAAGTTGTAGCCTATGATGAGTAGATATATGGATACTGGTTTTGATGAAAGATGAATTGTCGAGCAGTTTGCTTTTTTCACATTTAACCCTTGAAAAGCTCCACTAACTTTTACAGTCTTTTGATATTGCTGTAACTAGAATTACTAGATTGATGGTACCTACGATGTTGCTGTCAATTTTGTTTGGCAGAATAGTTTGAGATTAAGGAGCAGTTAGACTGAGTTATTATTTACCTTGTAATAGTTGATATTGGAGCTGATTACTTATTCAAATAAAGAAGAAAGTTGATATCGGGGCTGATTGTATTACCAACCTTGTGACTTGTTGCATTCCCAGAATTTGCTTGCTTGGTTAGTCATGTATTATAGCATTGTTACTCTTTAAATTCATATCTGGCAGACCACTAAGATGATGATTATTATTATTATTAGAATAACGTGTGTTATCAGAAAACTAGTACTAAAATAACCATTAATATCTTTAGCCCCACAGTAGGCGCCAAACTGTTTATCTCGAAAAATGTGAGTAACAATTAAATGTGATTTGTGATTTTAAAGATATGTGATTTATTCTAATACTAGTGAATATACAAGTGATATTAAGTTTAAGTAAGAAGAATTGATGAACCAAACCAGTGTTGCTAGAGCAATAAGGACCTCGAGCTCGATTTTCTTGGGGGCCTCGAGGTGAGCTAAGAGCAATAAAGTATGAACAATAAAGCTGAAGAACAATTGTTGAGCATGGTAAACAAGAAAAGCAGAGTAGAATATTCTATTGCAGTGAATAATGTATTTTTTACAAATGATTGGGGTCTCCTTTATATAGGAGGAGAAAACCTCAATACAGTACATTCCTAATTGTGGTAAAGAATTCTATTGGTACAGGTGTATAATAACCTAGTACGGACCTGTACCATTTCGTACAAATCTTATCCTTTAATTTATGTCCTGATCCACGTGTCCTTGAGAAATTCCCGCTCTTTCTTGAGTGTCTTCGAGATTGTACTACACTCGATGTAGGTCATGTCAGGCCTTCGATCTGCCTCCTCGAGGTGTGTCCCCTTCAGCCGGGTCCGACCGCTACTTCGAGTCGCCCGAACTCGGACTCATAGCCCAATTTAAGACTTCGAAATCGGGCTCCTTGATTTTGACCGTATACAGATAATCCCTACGTTTCTTAAAATGGAATGATATGAAACGATTTGGATTCCCGAAGTCCTTAGTGATGATGTCATCCCCGTGATGCAAGCGTTCGAAGTGACCGAAACGTCCCGTCGGTCCATTTCTCCAAAAACATTGAATGCATGCCAGCATTGGTCGGCCACTAGTGCCGTCGAACCGTCATTGCCCTCCTATAAATATGAGGCGATTCCTTCAAGTAACGAACTTTACTCTTTCTTCTCTCCTTTGCCATGTTCATCTCTTTCTCCAATCATCCATTTCCTCCGCCTCTTCAAGCGCCGGAAAACGCTAAGCTCTTGCCTGAAACACCACAACCCTGTGCAACCCGTATTATTTAGCTTACAATCATGGCCAAAACTTCCAAAACGGTCCCTAAAAAGGATAAAGCATCGTCTTCTTCTGCCTCCCGGCCGGCCAAATCGGTGGTGCCGCCAACACTTGAGGAAATCACCCATGGTAATTGCATTATTAAGAAAGACTTCAGTATCGAGAATCCTTCCGATGTCCCAGGCCGATGCGAACACGCATCTCGATACATTAGATTGATAATGAAGAAGCTTATCAAGGATGTCAAGAGGGATTGTCGCTGGGGAGATGAGGTTGAGGTTCAGATCCCGAGCCCTGATGAAAGCATTACTACCCACAAGGAGGGGTTTTTGAGTGTTTACACTTAGCGCTTCATGATGGGTCCCCTCGATCCGGTGTTGATCGACTTCTGCAAAATGTACGAAGTCACCCTCGGTCAGATTCACTCTTTCTTTTGGCGTATCGTGATCATGTTGCGGTATTTCTCTGAAAAGTCCAAGGGTTTGGAATTCACCCTCAACCACCTGATTCGGTTGTATCGGCCTCAGTTATTTCGAGGGCTCATCAAGCTGCAGCGCCGAACAACAAAATTCTTCTTTGCCAGTACTGATGAAACAATGATCGGGGTTGGATGAGCCGGTTCGTCAGAGTAAAGACTTCGGACGTCATCCCCGAGGATAAAATGTCATTCCTGGAGAGGTGGAACTTTAACCGTAAGTGGAGTTCGTATTCCCAGTACTTATTCATATTCTGCTTCCATATTTCATAATGTTGTTATCCTCCTTTTGGCAACCAATGCTTGGGCGCCCCCAACGGTGCCCGACCTCGAGGATTGGGTCCGAAAGTTAGTTGCCACTTCCTCCTACGATGAGCGCAAGTGGTGTGAATTATCGAAGGTCAGTGGGAGACCAAGAACCACGGTAAGTGTCTTTCAACAGTTTCAACCGCCTTTCATACATTGGCATCATTTTATTCACGTTCACCTGTGCAGGCCTCGGCTATGCATCTGAAATGAGGCCGGCTCCAATCGGGGAAAAAGCCAAGCCTTCAAATCCAAAGTCCGTGAAGGACAACAAAAGAAAAAGGGTTTCGAAGCCCGAAGATCCTCAAAACAAGAAAACCCCCACTCGAAGGCTGCGGAAAAGATTTGCTCAAACGGGCGCAGATTCGGCCCATGACTCCCCGGATGATGAAGAGTCGGCGTTGGTGACTCGAACCAAGAAGCCAGTCAAGGCTGCCAAGCCTTCCGAACCGGAAACCTCATCCTATGGTGAGGATGCCCCGAAGGAAGAAACAGGCCAGGCCCCTGTGTCCCCAGAGGTTGAGATTGTCCCTCCGTCTTCAACAACTATACCAGAGGGGGTAAATGCTGAGACCCCTAACGGTAATGAGAATGCCCCGAGTGAAGAGCTCGGGGCCGCGACAACGGGTCACTCCCTTTCATTGCCAACCTTTTTCGAGGGGGCAATCGATGAAGCCAATGCTCTGCGCATGCCCGATTCGAATTAGGTCGTCGAGGACAATCTTTTCCAAGGTTTCTACGCTGGGATTGAGGATGTCGATGACCTGAATAATGCGTCCACTATCTTTGAGGAGGCTCAACATCTCCTTTCCCAAGTAAGTACTTACCTTTAGTATTGCAAATTTTTTCATTCTTTTCTTTTGATTGATATGTCTCCATTTCATGTATAGGCCGCCGCAAAGTTTAGAGCTGAGCTGAGCCAATGTGAGGCCGAGCTCAAGAAAGTTTCGGGCGAAGAGAAAGCCCTGAGGCTCCTCTATAGCCAGAAGGAAGAGGAGCTTAAGGATCTCCGAACCGCATTGGCCAAAGCTCAAAAAAGCGAGTCCGAGCTAAATTAGCAGGTAACTTCGATTTTAACAGAGTACGGCCTTCTTGGCCCTGCTTCGGAGGCTAATACTTCGATATCTCAGCTGCAGCAAAAGCTAGATATGATTGGGCAGCTCCAGGGTAAGGTAGATCAAGTTCGGGCTGATTGTCATCAGTGGAAGAAGAACATGGATCAACTTGTTGCCGATAAGGAAGATATTGCGGCCTAACTGGCCTCGGCTGAAGCTCAGCTCCGAGGTGTTGAAGCGAAGGGTTTGGCTCAAGCCAAGAAAATCGAGGGGTTGGAGGCCGAGCTGGCTAAAGCCCGGGCCGAAGCTGCACATGTTAAGGCTGAAGTTGTACAGGCTAAGGCCGAAGCCGAGAAAACGAAGGTTGCGGCTGACAAATCCATTGCTATATACACGAGGGAAGCAGATGATAGGCTATAATTATGTATTTTAGTCGCTTATTACACTCTAATTTACTGCACTTTAATTGAGTTTGAGCTTTAATCGCTAGTGTTTTGCACTAATGGTGTGTTTTATGCCTTATAGGAGTGATTCCGAGCTATGTAGATATTATGGAATGAATTCAAGTGATTTGGAGCTTTGAAGTCTGAGTAAAAGCCCAAGGAATTAAGCCAGGATCGTGTTCGGGGATCAACGGATGATAGTTAGAACGAACGAAAAATCGAGTAGGCATATTGTGCACTGTCTAGTAAAATACACATAACGTTTTTCTCAGAACTCCATTTGGGCTATATAATATATGGTTTGAAAGATAACTCAAAGGGCTACAATTTTCATGCTTTACGTTTTTCCAAATTCCAAACGGAACAGGGTTAAAAATGCGGTCGAAACCACGACTGCGGACCTGGATGCGGACTGAGGCAGTGCACTGGGAAAATACCGCGCCTGGACAGCGACCGCGAGCGACCAGACCTGAAAATTGTCCTTTTTCGCATAGAAGAAGGTATAATTGTTTGGGCCCGACCCTACTTGGTATATATACATGGAAAAATGGTATTTTGAGGAGGTTGGATAGATTTTTGACACATATTCGACCTAAGGAGGCAGAGACACAATAGGAGCAAGACGAGAAATTCTTCTACGAGTTTTTCCTTTCTCTTCCTATTTTTTTCATTGTTGGTTATGACTTTTAGTATTGTAGTTTTACATACTATTATGAATAGCTAATTTGTTATCTAGGGTTTTGATAGAACCTTTTGGGATGATAAATTCTTATTATGTTTTTATATAATTGAGCCGTTAGATTTCTCTACTTGCTCAACTACGTGTTTATTGTTGTTGATTGAATGGTCATTGATTGACTGTGCCTATTTATTATGTGTTGCTTGAGAAAGGATGCATATTTAGGTGGTTGTTGAATAACGTCACTCATAACGTATGTGAGAAATCAATACAGCGGGTTTAAAGGCAGGTTTAGAAATAACAAAGCATTCACGTGGTCATAGTGAGCGGTTAGATAAAGCCAACTAGCGTAGTTCAAGAGAATATGTCTAGTAAATTATTGTAGTTGTTCGAGAGAGAATTACGGCACCTGAAGTGCTCACGATTAGTAGAGAATAGATTGGTAAAATTGTAGGGAACATATCTAGAAGGATTCCGACAATTAGGGAAATCATAACTCTAGACCTCCTTAATTTAGTCTCCAGCCCTTTGTCTCGTTAATTGATAATTTTACTACTTCCTAGTATTTGCTAGTTAATTAGTTAGAAATATAATTTTCAATCTTTATAATTTAGAAAATTATTCAACCTTGTCTTTCTAGTGATATTAAACAGATATAGTTAAGCCTTAGTTCTCTGTGGATTCGACTCCGTACTTTTAGATCGCATTATATTTGCAGCGATCGCTAATCCTTTTTAGGACTAGAGTTGGGCGTGACCATATTTTGGCGCCGTTGCCGGAGAACGAACGGTGTAGTTGTAGCTGTATATATCGCTAGGGTTCAAGTTTGAACTTTTATTTTGTTTTGTTTTGTTTTTTTTATAACTGTTGATTTGAGAAACATGACATCTTGGAATTATGAGAATTTAGGTGTAGATAATTCTACTATTGATCTCCATACATATTGTGAAGGAAACCACCCGTGGCAAAATTTTCAAAACGTTCCTGAGAGCGAGTTATGTGCACCAACTCAATCTTATTTGTGGAATGTGTGTGATGTGTGTGGTGGTAAAAATGGTCACTTTTATGGTTGCGCTTATATTTCTTATCTTCCCCCAACCCCTTACTATGATGGTTCTACCTTTTCTTGTGAAGTTAACAGGAATAAAGAACCTGGTGATGCAGACCTGAAGGAGATCAATAATATGTTAAAGTGTCTTCTGAAACAAAATAATGAAAAACAATTGCAGATAGAAAGGCACGAGGCAACTATTCGCAAGTTGGAGGCTCAATTGAGTCGAGTGGTTGGAGCTTTTAATGCTCAACAAGCCAATATTGAGGATAGTAGCCAAGAAGAGCATGATTTTGAGGTGTTAATTGGGGAGGTCAGAGTAGAACATCAACAACCTAGCCAACTAAAATTTGAGGATGACAATGTTGAAGAAGTGAGACTAGAGTCAGCTGAGGACTTTGAGGATATAAGTTTTGTTGACTCTAGCATCATTGATGTTGAGGATGTTGAAAGTCCTGAAGTTCATGTGTTTGACCGCATTGGTCCACACTCCAAGCGTTTTTTCACATTATGTTTGGATGATGATATGGAAATAGAGTCATTCGAACCAATTGAAGAGTCAAGGAACGAGGAACAAGGTGCATATATTCTAGAATTCTTCTTGCCAGAAAGTCAGGATTACATACCTCATACAAAAGCCAAGGAGTGCAGAATATTACATTATTTCCTTGGGCCAGTTAGATTCGTTCCGCCGCCCCATGACCATAATCATAAGCTTGAATCAAAACTTGGCGTTCAATTCATAATCTCGAGGTAGAGACAAAAAGTGATTCATGTCGTGCCGCGACGTTAAATCAAGCGCTTGTTGGGAGGCAACCCAACTTTACTGCTTTTTTATTTTATTTTATTGTATTATTTTTGTAGTGTCAATTTTTTATCTTCTAGGAACATGGAAAGCAAAGATATTGAAAGGATGCAATAGCAAACCAAATGGTTGGAACTAAGTGTGAGGTACCCGCACGAAAGACCAAGCTTGGGAGAAGTCTGAGTACCCCATGAGCTGTTAGTGCTTCGGCCTTTGACCTACTAAGGAGTCTCTTTTACCCTTTTATTAGTTATGGTGTGCATTGGGGACAATGCACAATTTTAAGTGTGGGATGAGAAGATTGTCTGGGTGACTTTCTATGCTATTTTAGTTGTGTTAGTTTAATTGATTTTTTTTTTTAGAAAAACGAAAAAAAATAAAGATTGGACTTTTCCCGAAGATGGATCTATTAGACAATTTTCTTGTGGGATTTAAGTCTAAAGAAAAAGACAAAAAGATATTCTTTTTAGGTAGTGTAATAATTCCCCTTTGATTTTTTTTGTGTCGCGGTTCTTTTTCAAGGGTTTTATTTGAACCGGGTGTAGTTAGTCTTATTTTTTTAGGAATAGGAGTCATTGTGTTGTGTTTTGAATTAAAGCAATATCTCTTGACTTTGTTATGCCTTGAGAATATTGAGTACTTTGGTTGTGACGCTTAGGCTCAGTTTTTGACTCTTATAGAAGTACCTTAAATTGTATGATTTTAAATTTGCTTAACTGCTTTAACTAGAGTGTCTTGATGAATCCAATTTTGAGTAAGTCATGTGCCATGTGTGTGTGAGGTTTGGGTGATACTCTGTGCATTGCATTTGATGCCTAGCACTTGCCTCGTGTGTTTGCAAAGCAAAATAGTAGTTTTGTTCAGTCTTGGAGGTAATGTAGGCGTTTCTTTGTTGAGCTAGATATGTATATTTTACCCGCCTAATTGTTATGTATCGTAGTTAACCCATTCTAGCCTTTAATCATGTTTCTCTAGCAACCACATTACAAGTCTTACCCATTTGTTTGAATTAACCATCTATTTGAACCAGTGTAACCTCTGATGAGCATTTGAATTATTTATGAACTGTGTAAAAGTTAAAGTGTGGGGTGACTGATTTGGCTTTTGAGTGGAACTAATGAAATAAGGAGAAAGGTGCACTGTTTTGAACAAGTAAGAGCCACTTGAATTGAAGAAAAAAATAGTTGTATTGCTGTAAAAAAAAAAGGTATTCCTTGATAAGTGGTGACTCTTGATGTAATTGTGCTTAAAGAAGTATGGGGTAATATACATTGATGTGAAGGTGAAGTTTGGTTTGACATAAGCATGGGGTTTGAATATTAAAGTATATGTATTAAAATGCTTAGGGAGGTGTAGTCACTCTTATATCTAAATATATCCTACTGGTCCCGCAGCCTACATTAAAACCAAATAAAGCCCTACTTGATCCTAGACTGAATGAGCTCGATTAGTAGAGTAATACACTACGGGCAAGCCTATGGTGCATCTTTTGTGGCATATGAATGTTATTTCTGAGAGTGAGTGAATTCTTTCTATCTTGAGTTCCTAAGTGCTCTTAAATTTTATTGTGTGGAACTACTCTCTTTTGTTGTGTGAGGGCACTTGATTCATGAAGGAAAGGTAATATCAGTGATCTCTATGTTAGATTAAGTGGGTGAGTTGTGAATAATGCATGGTACTTGTGAGTCAAATCTTGAGGTGAAAATATTATGCTTTTGTGCTTAGTCTATTTTAAATATTCTTGGTGTGATGAGTTAGGAGAATTGTTTAAAAAAGGTCGTGTCTATATAAAGTATAGTTTGATTGCTCGAGGATGAGAAATAGTTTAAGTATGGGGTGTTGATGATAGGCTATAATTACGTATTTTAGTCGTTTATTACACTCTAATTTACTGCACTTTAATTGAGTTTGAGCTTTAATTGCTAGTGTTTTGCACTAATGATGTATTTTATGCCTTGTAAGAGTGATTTCGAGCTATGTAGATGTTATGGAATAAATTCAAGTGATTTGGATCTTTGAAGTCTGAGTAAAAGCCCAAGGAATTAAGCCGGGATTGTGTTCTGGTATCAACGGATGATAGTTAGAACGAACGAAGAATCGAGTAGGCATATTGTGCACTGTCTAGTAAAATACACATAACATTTTACTCCGAACTTCATTTGGGATCTACAATATATGGTTGGAAAGTTAACTCAAAGGCTACACTTTTCATGTTTTATGTTTTTCCAAATTCCAAACGGAACAGGGAGAAAAATGCGGTCGAAACCGCGACCGCGGACCTAGACGCGGACTGAGGCAGTGCACTGGGAAAATACCATGCCCGGACCGCGACCGCGAGCATCCAGACCTGAAAAATTGTCATTTTTCGCATAGGAGAAGGTATAATTGTTTGGGTCCGACCGTACTTGGTATATATACATGGGAAAACGGTATTTTGAGGAGGTTGGACAGATTTTTGACACAGATTCGATCTAAGGAGGCAGAGACACAATAGGAGCAAGGCTAAAAATTCTTCTACGAGTTTTTCCTTCCTCTTCCTATTTTTTTCATTGTTGGTTATGACTTTTAGTATTGCAGTTTTACATACTATTATGAATAGCTAATTTGTTATCTAGGGTTTTGATGGAACCTTTAGTAGGATAAATTTTTGTTATGTTTTTACATAATTGAGCCATTGGATTTCTCTACTTGCTCAACTACGTGTTTATTGTTGTTGATTGAATGACCATAGATTGACTGCTCCTATTTATTATGTGTTGCTTGAGAAAGGATACATATTTATGTGGTTGTTGAACAACATCACTCCTAATGTATGTGAGAAATCAATACAGTGGGTTTAAAGGCAGGTTTAGAAATAACAAAGCCTTGACGTGGTCATAGTGAGCGGTTAGATAAAGCCAACTAGCGTAGTTCAAGAGAATATATCCCGTAAATTATTTTAGTTGCTCGAGAGATAATTACGCCACCTAAGGTGCTCACGATCAGTAAAGAATACATTGGTAAAATTGTAGGGAACATAGCTAGAAGGATTCCGACAATTGGGAAAATCATAACTCTAGACCTCCTTAATTTAGTCTCCAACCCTTTGTCTCGTTAGTTGATAATTTTACCGCTTTCTAGTATTTGCTAGTTAGTTAGTTAGAATTATAAATCTCAATCTTTATAATTTAGAAAATTATTCAACCTTGTCTTTTTAGTGATATTAAACAGATATAGCTGTTTAACCCAAAAGTGGAATTTCGGTTAGAGCCTTAATTTAGAAGAACTCAGGTTACTGATAATCAAAGAATGAATAAAGGAAAGTGATTTTGCCAACAATAAGATAATCAGAAGAAAACAAAGTAAACCAATGTATTCAGATAGTATTTCGTGTGTTTACAAATGATCCATTCTCTTCCTTTTATAGCTATATCCAAGTTATACGTTATGCCTTTATCATAATAAGGCCATTATAGATAATTAAAGGCATTAAATGCTATGTTACATAATCAGTGGGATTCAATATAGATTCCCTAACATTTTTAGTATTTAATGCTTATTAAATACTGTATATGTACTCTCTTGTGCTGTCAGATTCATACTCCTTGATTTTTGGATTAAATAGGTACGAGCGTTGAGTCTTATGAATAACCTCTCGTGCCTCTTCATGTGCCTCTGCTCGTATCTGTTGCATCTCGTGCCTCTTTGCTAATCATCATCCTTTGACCAGCCTCCATGTCATGACACGCCATCTTTCAATCACTTCAATATGTAAACTCAATTTTTCCCAATACAGATAGTCCCCCCACTTGCCATTTATTGATCAATTGAATATTTGGGAAGTGGAATTCATTAAAGCGGGAATTTTTGTCACCATTAATGCTATGACAGAATTGACGCTTAAATTATCACTTCCGTTTAATGCTCTTCACACGTGGCACCCTCTTACCGGTTCTGCAACTTTGCAGCGCTTTTTAGAGATTTTTCACAGCTTCACTAATCACAAAGCGTCAGTTCTCATTATGACCTTTCCATCATTGTACCTTTTCCTTTGATGGTTGCTTCTCAGTATAAATATAGTTTTCTTCTTTGTCTTTACCACATAAAGTTCTCTGAATATCCAATTCTCGAATCTTTGTTTGCTTCTTCCTCGTACTATCATGTCTTCATCAAACCCTAACCCTAAAAGGGTCCCCATATTTTATAGATTCCCTAATTCCCCCAGTAGGAGTAGAAGAGGGGGTAGGCTTCGTAATTTAGGATCTTTATCTCTGCGTGGTTCTTCTCTTCTTTCGTTTGGTTCCAGTCCTGCTTTTAGAACCAGAGGTTCTTTTTCTCAAAGATCTTCTTCTAAAGGAAAAGAACCCTCTGAGCTTCTTCGTGAACCCACAGTGGATGAAATAGTTCGTTCTGAACTATCTTTCTATAATGATAGGTAGTCCTTGAGAAATCAAGTGTCCTCTTTAGATCTTGCTGATATCTATCCAACTCAGATCACAGAAGGTCTAATTTTTCTAGTTCGTAATGACTATCATTGGAGTCATGACTTTCCTATCATTATTCCCAATCCAAATCAAAGAATCACCTCCTACTTAACCGGATTTTCCTTTGTCTACACGTACCCTTTCACATTAGGATTCAAACCTGCCATTGATCCTGTTATTCTCGAGTTTTGTCGTTTCTTCGATGTTTGCTTAAGTCAAATTGGCCCAATAGTATGGAGAGTTGTTGCATGTTTGAGGCATTTGAGCAATATGGCCAGTGTGCCTTTTACTTTCTCCCATCTAATTCATCTTTACCCCACCAGACTCTATTGCAATGGTGTTTTTACACTAGTAGCAAGGAGCAAAAGAGTTCTGGTTAGCCCCGAAGATGACAAAGACCGTGGATGGTATGCCAGGTTTGTTGCTGCCCCCACTATTGGAATTTTGCACGTGAGTCTTCTTTTCAGTAATTGTCTCGTACCTTTTTCCTCAGTTTTGAAGATTATTATTCTAATTTTGCTTTTCATTTCCAGCAACCATGGGAATCGTTGAAGAAATTTTCAATTTCCGCAATTGGGTAGGAAAGTTGTTGAATATAGCCCTAGTGGAGGGTAAATCTTGGAAAAATCTCTCTCACCGCTTTGGTTGGAAAGTAAAAACTCATGGTAAGGAAAAATTCTTTTACTAAGAGTTTTTATTTAACTCCTTAGTGTCTTTTTCCTGAACTGATTTTAATCCTTCTTTCTATCAGGATTTGCAGTTCGAGGGATTAGTGCCGAGGCGGTCGCGGCTTCTCGTATTTCCTTGGAAAGGGCCCAAGAAATAATTTTGGGCTCTTCATCGAAAAGAAAAGTCATTGATGACCGAAACTCCGAAGAAGATGAAGACGGGGGGTTCCTTGATAACAAGGCCACAGGCTCGTAGATGTATTATTTTCGATGATAAAGCAGAAGCATCCCCATGTCGTTCTATTCCTCTTACCAAGTCTGTTGAGGCCCCGGTAGTGATCCCTGATGTTGTTGATGATGTTCCCGTTGCTGCTTATGATTCTGTTGAGCAGCTTTTTGACCGCGGGTTTGGTAGTGAAAGTTTAGGTCCAATTTCTGATGAAGCACCCTTGGCTTCTTTTTCTACTCCCATTCCTGTGACTCCTTCCTTGCCGATCATGGCTGTTTCCGTTCCTCCCCAGGCTATTTTTACTACTTCTACTGTTCCTTCTTCAACAATTCCCCCTCCACCCATTCATCATACTGAGGTTGGTTCCTCAAGTAGGAGTGGTGCTATGAGGCAAGTTACTATTAAAGTCCCCACTGAGGGTAACCTTTTAAGGAAATCAGGTCAAGCTGACGTGTGGCTAAAGCCTTTAATTGGTCCTATTGAGAGAACTAAGCTAGACAGCCATAGTTCTTTGACCTTGATGAATAACATAGTGCATGCTTCTTTCAAGGTATTCCTTTCTTCAAACTTTTACTTTGCCATTTTTCTATCTTCAGGATTCTCATTTCTTTCTCTTTCCCTCCTTTTTTTAGGCCAACCTCATCGGAACGGAGATGATGAGAAGGGTTACTTTCTTAGAGCAGTTAGTGCGTGATTATCAATTGGAGGCGTATAATTGGAAGGAACAGTATGAAAGTCTTCAGATTGATGTGGAATTCTTAGAAGAAAGTAAGAGTACCTTGGAATAGTAGGTGCGAACCTTGACTTCGGAATTGGCAGTTGAAAAGGCTTCCTCAAGTCAAGCAGATAAGGAGAAGGCTCGTCTTGAAACCTCTTTTTCCGAGCAGCTTTCTAAGGCAAGTGAAGAGATCAGAGAGTTGAAGTCTCTTTTGGCTTAGAAGGAAGCATATGATGGTGAACTTGTGCAAAATTTGACCCAAACTCAGGAAGACCTTCGGGTATCTTCTAATAAGGTTTGTTCTTTAAAAAATTCCACGCCTCTCTTCAAGCTTCTTATGAATCTGCCTTGGCTGAAAAATGAAAAGTTAAAAATGAAATTGCTGATTGAGAAAGAGACTACGAGATCCTTGAAGATAAATCTGTCATTGAAGTGAGTTGGGCGTTTTTGAATTCTCGCCGCGATACCCTTGTTTAAGCTAGCCAAGAGAATTTTAACTTGGAATATGAGTTAGCCAAGATCAAAGAGACTATTGAGAAGGCTCAGCAAAACCAAGATTTTTCTTCTCCCGTAGCTGAAGCTTCTGAAAATGTTAAAATTGATACGGGTATCCCCACTCCTTCAAGCCAAATTGAGCCCGCTGCTGTTGAGGTCCCTGCTTCAGTCCCTTCATCAAATCAGTGAAAAGTTTATTTGAACTCCTTTGTGTTGTGTTTTTTTTTCTTTTTGGTGAAATGTGGTTATAACCCTTGGTCTCATTTGAGGGTTTGTTTTGGAAACTTAAGTCCCCAGACCTTTTATAGGGCAATATGTATAAACAATTTTTGGTTTATGACTAAGTTCATACTTAGTCTAAACTTTCTAATATTAAGAAGTTTACGTTACTATTTGAACTTCTGTTTTGTTTATTCTTATATTTATTTATAAAGACTTACTGAATAACTTGCATTTTTATTCTTCAAAAATGCTTCTGTTAACTTCATGAATACTTAAATTAATCATGAATTTTATAAAATAGGGCCCTTTTATATTCGACACTTAATGAAGAAGATGTCTCAACTTCATAACGATGTTAATATACGATAAAAGAAATAGGAATACACATGTTTCTTGAAATAACTTTGACAAGTTTTTATTTGAACATTGTCTAGTTATGAATAACACTTTACATGTATTTGAATTACATCTATAACTTTCTCGTAACTATTTTTCTTATAACAGATTTAAAAAAGAAAAATAGACACAAGGTTTTTATTTATAACCCGTTTCAGTACATTGCCTTTACCCTAACTATAGTAAGGTTTTTATTTGTTCTTAGCTCATGACTTTGCTCTGCACTTGACTCATTCAATGAGTGAACTTTTTAGGCTTGATCTTTGATTATTTCTCAATCTTCTTTGCCTTCTTTATACACATGCATGTTTATATTATATAGTCCCCCAAGTGTTTGAGCGTTGAAGTATGAAGCCTCGAGCACTTGATTGTTCCTCTCATTTGGTCCTTTCCCTGAAAAGGAAAAACATACGGGACTCGGAGGTGCAATTATAGATGAAGACTGCTTGACCCGTTTGAATTTCTATCAGAATAATTGTAACCCTAGACCAGGAAGTTTAATTTATTCCACGTGCGTTGCAGGTCGTGACTCATCATTTAGTACGGGCTAGCTTTTTGCCTATCATCTAAAATCGTTAGTAAAATTTTAACAATTCAAAAATAGAATTTTAAAACATAGATACCTGACCGCGGGTATTCCTTAGAAATAGTATCTCTTCAAATGAACAACATTCCAGTGCGAAGGTAATATCTTGCCATCTATCGTTTCCAGCTCGTATGCTCCTTTTCCTGCAATACCATGAATCCTATAGGGTCCTTCCCAGGTTGGACTCAATTTTCCCGCATTGGCTGCCTTCGTAGATTGAAAAACCTTTTTGAGCACAAAGTCCCCAATCTTGAAGAATCTTAGGCGTGCTTTTTGATTGTAGTATCATTCTATGACCTGCTTTTGTGTTGTCATTCTTATTAATGCAACTTCTCTTTTCCCTTCAAGTAGATCAAGATTTATGCGCATTTATTCGCCATTAGACTATTCTGACGCTTGTGTAAACCTTGTGCTTGGCTCCGCTATCTCAACTGGAATTAAAGCTTCAGCTCCATAAACCAATGAAAATGGTGTTTCTCCCGTACTTGTTTTTGTTGTTGTGCGGTATGCCCATAAAACACCAAGTAACAATTCTGGCCAATTACCTTTGGATTCCTCCAGACGCTTCTTTAAATTGTTGATAATGACTTTGTTTGTTGACTCAGCTTGTCCATTACCCACCGGATGATAAGGTGTGGGTGTAATCCTTTTGATTTGCCAACTTTGAAAAAACTCTGTAATTTGTGCGCCTATAAATTGAGGGTCATTATCACACACGATTTCCTTTGGCACACCGAATCGACATATGATATTTCGCTAAATGAAATCTCTAACTTCTTTTTCTCGCACTTGTTTGAATGCTCCTGCTTCCACCCATTTAGTAAAATAATCAGTAAGTACAAGTAAGAATTTTACCTGTCCTTTTGCTTGTGGTAGTGGACCCACGATATCCATTCCCCATTTCATAAATGGACACGATGCAATGACCGGATGTAACAACTCCACAGGTCTATGCATGTTATTACCGTATCTTTGGCACTTATCACATTTAGCCACAAAATTCTCCGTTTCTTCTTCCATTTTAGGCTAGTAATAACCTGCCCTAATCATGGTTCTTACCAGTGATCTTCCTCCGGCGTGATTTCCACAATGCCCCTTGTGTATCTCTCTCATTACATATTCCGTCTGTGAAGGACCGAGGCACCTTGCTAAGGGTCCACCGAACTTTTTTCGATAAAGATTGTCTTGCTTTAAACAATATCGAGCAGCCTTTTTTCGAAGCGCGTGAGATTTTTTCTTGTCTTCAGGGACGGTTCCATACTGCAAAAAAAGCAACAATATCGTTCCTCCAATCCCAGGTTAAGTTATTAAAATTTACCTCATTTTTGTCTGGATCGAGCACTGAATGAAACAAATGAATTACGGAAGCATTTTCATTGCTTGTCATGTCTGCTGCAGATGCGAGATTGGCTAAGGCATCCGCCTCGACATTTTCATCTCTTGATATTTACATAACTTTCCAGGTTTGGAATTGCCTGATCAGATCACATACCTTCTCTAAGTACTGTTGTATCTGTGCTTCCCTGGCCGTATAAGTCCCCAGCATTTGATTAACTATGAGCTGCGAATCACTTTTGATCACAATTTGATTAATGCCGAGTTCTCATGCTAGTTCTAAACCTGCAATCACAGCTTCATACTCTACCTCATTATTAGTTATAGAATGACATTTAATGGCTTGTCGAATGGTTTCACCCGTAGGTGGTACCAAAACAATTCTCAAGCCTGCACCTTTCACATTAGAGGAACCATCAGTGATAAGGTCCAAATTCCCGGATTAGAGCCGTTGAACACTTGCAATTCTTTTTCTGCTTCCAATTGCATTCCTTGGCTAAAATCAGCCACAAAATCTGCTAACACTTGAGATTTTATCGCAGTTCTAGGCTGGTATGCGATGTCATACTCACTTAATTCTATAGCCCATTTGGCTAACCTACCTGACAACTCATGCTTATGTAATATATTACGTAATGGATAAGCAGTTACTACAGCGATAGGATGACACTGAAAATAAGGTCTTAATTTTCTAGATGTCATGATTAATGCAAGTGCTAGCTTTTCTAACTGAGGATACCGTGTCTTCGTATCTAATAAAGATTTGCTGACATAATAGATCGGAGATTGTTTGCCTTGGTCTTCACGGACTAAAATAGCACTTACCGCTACTTTTGAGGCAGCAAGGTAGATGAGCAATCTTTCCCCAGCCTTTGGTTTTGCGAGTAATGGCAAATTTGACAGGTGTGCCTTCAAATTTTTGAGTGTCTGCTAACATTCCTCAGTCCATTCGAACTGATCTTGCTTTTTAAGAGCTAAAAAGAACTTAAGCATTTTTCTGATGATTTAGAAATGAATCTCTCCAAGGCTGCAATTCTTCCTGTCAACCTCTGCACTTCTTTTCTACTTGTAAACATGTTAAGAATTTCTTCAATGGCCTTAATCTATGTGGGATTCACTTCAATACCACGGTTAGAAACAAGAAAACCTAAAAACTTACTTGATGCAACACTGAATGCACATTTCTCAAGATTTAATTTCATGTTAAATTTTCGCAAAATCGAAATGTATCAGACATGTGTGATATATGATCTCCTGAATCTTGAGTTTTAACGAGCATTTCGTCTATATAAACCTCCATGGTTTTTTCCAAATGTTCTTAAAACATTTTGGTCACCAGTCTTTGATATGTTGCGCCAGCGTTTTTAAGACCAAAGGGCATTACTTTATAACAGTAAGTCCCTCTGTCTGTTATAAATAAAGTTTTTTCTTCATCCACGGGATCCATTTTGATCTGATTATATCCTGAATAAGCATCTAAAAAGCTTAACAACTCATTCCCTGCAGTAGCATTAATTAGTTGATCTATATGTGGTAATGAAAAAGAATCTTTAGGACAAGCTTTGTTAAGGTCCGTGTAATCTACACAAACTCGTCACTTACCATTCTTCTTTGGTACTACAACGGTATTGGCTAACCAATTAGGATACTTTACCTCGCGGATAGACCCAATTTTTAGTAATTTTTGAACCTCATCATGAATCACCTGATTTTTGAAAGTTCCTTGCTTTCTCTTCTTTTGTTTGACAGGTGGATATGATGGGTCTTCATTTAATTTGTGAGTCATTACCTCCGGTGGTATTCCTGTCATATCAGAGTGGGTCCAAGCAAAACAATCCACGTTAGTTTTTAAAAATTCAATCACCTTACCTTTCATGTCTTGGCTTAGATTGGCCCCTACGTAGACTTTCCTTTCAGGCCATTGTGAAAATAATATTACAGCTTCCAGTTCTTTAATCGTTGTTTTGATATTTTCATTTTCTTCTGGTTCTTGAATGGCATCTGGCCTTGAGTCCACATTTGTTCGTCCTTGTTCAGTTGAGGTTTGTGTTGTGGTACCCTTAACTGAATTCTATAATTGTTATTTTTCTTTGTTTCTCGTACTTGAATCTGCTGCGGAATTGATACTTTTGGATGTATGTTGATCCCCATGGATTTGACATATTCCCCATGGTGATGGAAATTTAATAACTTGGTGCAAGGTTGGCGGAACGGCATCCATCTTGTGGATCCATGGTCTCCCAAGGATCATATTGTAAGCCATCTCCATGTCTACCACCTGAAATTTTGTATCCTTGACAACTCCTTCTGCAAATGTTGTAAGTATTACCTCCCCTTTCGTCACTACGCTGGAATTGTCAAATCCAGACAGAGTATGTGCCTTTGGTATTAATTTATCTTCGGCTTGCATCTCACGTAGTACTCTTAGCAAAATAATGTTCACGGAACTACCTAGATCAATCAAAACTCGTTTCACATTAGTATCATGTACAGGTAAAGATATTACCAGTGCATTGTTATGTGGGAATAATATAACATCCGCATCTGCATCATCAAACGTAATGCTTTCTTCCTCTAAGACATGTCGCACCCGCTTCCCGTGGGTAATTGTGACTTTGGAGACTTTATTGGCTGCTGTGTAAGCCACACCATTGATGTCTTCACCTCCACTTATCACATTAACGGTCCTTTTGGAAGAAGGTGGTTTTGGGGGCTCCTGCCTATTCTTCATATATGTTTGCTTACCTCTCTCACTGAATAATTCAGTGAGATACCCTTGCTTTAATAGATGATCAACTTCACCTTGCAACAACCTACAGTCTGCCATTTTATGCCTGTGATCATTGTGAAATTCGCGCTAGTGATTAGGGTTACGCCTGTTTGGGTTCGATCTCATTTCTTTTGGCCTTCGTACCTTATCACCCATGCTTCTTAAAATAGATACGAGCTCGGAAGTGCTTACATTAAAATTATAACCGCCAAACCTTGCTTTCAAGTTTCTATCATCATCCTGTGACTCTCGCTCATTTCGATCTTTCCCAAATCTTGATGACAAGCCCGACTCTCTATTCCTCGACCTATGATCGTACCTCGGATTGTCCTGTTTTGACCGTGAATCTTTTCCTACTGGACCCATATATGGTTTGTACCTGTTTTTACCAGACCTTTTTTCGGTTTCTGCCCATCTCGAATCACCTTTTCTTCTTTTTGAGGTCGTGAGATAATATCCTCTTCTAACCTTAGCTTCGTGTTGTACCTGTTATAAATGTCATTCTACGTTGTTGCTGGGAATTCACGAAGACTTTCCTTGAGTCGGCTCGTGGCTTTAGAGCTTTTTTTCATTCAAATTACTTGTGAAGGCTATAGCTGCCCAATTGTCAGGTACACGCGGTAACGTCATTCTTTCATGTTGGAACCTATCCACGAACTCTCTAAGCAATTCTGAGTCCCTTTGCTTGATTTTGAAAATATCTTCCATTCTTTTTTCGACTTTTTGAGCCCTCAAGTGTGCTTTGATAAAAGAATCTGCAAGTTCAGCAAAAGAATTTATGGAATTTTTGGGTAAAAGAGAATACCATGTTAATGCTCCCTTAGTGAGTGTTTCACTGAATTTTTTGACCAATACTGATTCAATTTCCTGTTTGGTCAAGTCGTTGCCTTTTACGCCTGTTGTGAATGCAGTTACGTGGACTCGTGGATCAGTTGCTCCATCGTATTTTGGGATATCGGGCATTTTGAATTTCTTTGGAATTGGGAGAGGAGCAGCACTTCGCTTCCAGGGTTGTGAATATTTATCCATATCTATCCCTTTAATTACGGGCGGCACCCCAGGAATTTGCTCTATGCGGTCACTTTGCTCCTTGAGCTGTTTCTGCAATGTTAGCACTAAATTTTGTAAATCAGAATTAACTAAGTTACCTGGTTCTCCTTCTCATGATTCAGTGGGGGTTCCACCACTGCCTGAATTAGCAAGCCCAGAACGAGGGTTCTCCAAAGTGTTATTATTTGGAGTAGGTGTGGGTGGTGCAGCAGGTAATTGATTAACAAAAGCCTCAAGAGCTTTGTTGACTTGTTGAGTGATTAGCTTTTGCAAAGCTTTATCAATAGCTTCAACATTTTCAAATTGAGCATTTCCATTTGCATGAGATCCATCAGGAGTGCCCTCTCGAGATCGTTGAGGGGAGCTTTGTGGAGAAGGGATTGTGATGTGGTCATCTTGTGGATTCTCCTGGAGTTGTTGGTTTCCTTGGTTTCCTTGGGTGTTGTCATTGATGTTCGACATAGTTGATGCAACAAAAAAGGTTAGGCTAAGAAAGAATAGATTATCAGATTCCCGGTAACGGAACCAATTTGTTTAACCAAAAAGTGGAATTTCGGTTAAAGCCTTAATTTAGAAGAACTCAGGTTACTGATAATCAAAGAATGAATAAAAGAAAGTGATTTTGCCAACAATAAGATAATCAGAAGAAAACAAAGTAAACCAATGTATTCAGATAGTATTTCGTGTGTTTACAAATGATCAATTCTCTTCCTTTTATAGCTATCTCTAAGTTATACGTTATGCCTTTGTCATAATAAGACCATTATAGACAATTAAAGGCATTAAATGCTACGTTACATAATCATTAGGATTCAATACATATTCCCTAACGTTTTTAGTATTTAATGCTTATTAAATATTGTATCTGTACTCTCTTGTGCTGTCAGATTCATACTTCTTGATTTTTGGATTAAATAGGTACGAGCGTTGAGTATGAATAACCGCTCGTGCCTCTTCATGTGCCTCTACTCGTATCTGTTGCAACTCATGCCTCTTTGCTAATCATCATCCTTTGACCAGCCTCCATGTCATGACACGTCATCTTTCAATCACTTCAATATGTAAACTCAATTTTTCTTAATACAATAGCTAAGCCTTAGTTTTCTGTGGGATTCGACTCCAGACTTTTAGACAGCATTATATTTGCAGCGTCCGCTTATCCATTTTAGGACTAGAGTTGGGCGTGACTAGGGGCCGTTCAAGTTGAGTTGAGGGAGGCCTCCAACCGAGGGAGACGGAGCAATGAATTGGCTAAGTGCCAAGCCCGGAGGGAGACTCTCGATGAAATCCATGCCCGAGGGTTCGACCTCGCTGGGGAGATAGCCGAAGCAAAGGCGCAAAAAACCGATGCTAGGTTTCTTGTCTCCTCTGATGACGAGGATGTGGTGAGTGGCTCCAGGGATGAGGAAGGTGAAGAAGAAGTTCCTGAGGGGGAAGAGACTCCCGAAGATAGAGCTGTTGAAGATGAAGACGACACTCCCGAGGGTGTGACCCCGAAAATAGATTAGGTTTCCTTTTTTGTGCAAGGGCCCCTTGTGGGCATTGTAATATGTTTTGTAAATTTCCCTAATAAATATAAAGCATTTTTTTGCTCTATACTCGATTTGTGTTGAATTTTATTCTATCCGTATTTGTGGAAAATTCCGATGATTCAAACACTTAGCTCGAGTATCAGTTTAGACTCGTAATAGACCCTTAGGTTTTTATTGCTCAAGATCACACCCCTTAAGGTTTTAGATAATCCTCGAGCTAAGCTTAAAATTACTTTGATGCGAGCTCGAAACGATGGGGCCTTTGGGTCCGAGTCGAATGAGAACGAAGTCTTGGACTCCTATAAGCTTTTGGCCCTATATTTCTTTTAAGCTGGCCCTTAGGCTCTTGTATATCGGCCCTTAGGCTATTTTAAAATTGGCCCTTAGGCTCTTTAAATTGGGCCGTTTCGGTCTCTAAAATGGCTATATAATTTTTTCCTCATTTTGGCTAAAAGACTTAGTTAAATTTTAGTTATGCCTTAGCATGTGTTTTTGTACGCGTTGGGTTTTTCGAAGGCTTGACGTATCGGAACCTTATTAGTTATTTCGTTTGTGTAGGCATAATCGAATAACTCTTAAGGTTTTTCTGAAGGCTGGTGTTATCGGAGCCTTTAGATTATTCGAGGGCAGATTTATCGAAGCCCCTTATATTTTGCTTTTACCGGGAGTAGCCCGACTTAACCGGTTTTCAATGTTTGAAGGCCTTTAATTTTATAGCAGGAGTAGGACATCTCCGAATCGCATTATTTTGGTCGTAGCCTTTATGTGACCGTAGTCTTTAGTATGGCCGTAGCCTTCAGGTTTGTTACTTGGACTTATTTCCCGATAACTTTCTGAACTTGTTCGAAAATTTAGTCCCCGAGTATATCAGCCTTGGCCTTTGTTTCGGGGGGTTCCTCTTTGAGGTCTTATGAGTCCAAATTTTCGATGACTCGGATGTATTGACTGTCAGTGACAGTCCCTGGGTATTTCGGGGTGTTTTGGCCCTTAAGTCGCTTCCCATAGGATTGTAAGTATAGAGATCGTATGAGATATAAAGTATTATTGATATAACCATAATGTTTCTTTAAATAGTTGATACATGCGTACATGTTTTGACATCGGGGCTCGACTATTCTATTTGGGCACGGTTCATTTGACTATTTGGCCTATTACAAAGTTCTCCTATCGAGGCCCTCTTAGACGTGAAATATCTTTCTCAAAATTATAACCTCCAAGGGTGATGCCCCCAGTATTCGAGGTTGATCGAAAAGAAGCCTTGAATACTTGTTGAATGTTCCTTAGGTAGCATATAGGTGTTGCCTCGTTAAAAACCTTGCCGGTAAAACCCATTTGGGATAAAACCCGATGTAAGGGAAAACTAGTGCAACACATACTTTCAAACCTAAGGTCTTTGAGTTGAAAGATGCCTCAATATCTCCAATCGAACATCTGCAATGAGTTAGTTTTAAATACAAATGGAAAAGGGGAGAAGGTCATACCTCAGCAGTAATATCGCTTGAGCAGTGATAAATTCCAATTGTTTAGTAGTTGCTTGCCTTCCATTATGCTAAGTTTGTAGGATCCTTTCCCCACGACTCCAAGGACACGGTACGGTCCTTCCCAATTAGGACCTAGTTTCCCTTCGTTTGGGTCTCGAGTGTTGAGAGTTACTTTCCTTAGGACTAAGTCCCCGACTCTAAAATATCAAAGGTTCGTCCTTCTGTTGTAATACCTTTCAATCCTTTGATTTTTCGCAGACATTCGAATTAATGTGGCCTCACATTTTTCATAGAGTAGTTCGAGAGAAGTGTTCATAGCTTCGTGATTTGAGTCCTCGATGGCATGCTGAAACCTGACGCTAAGTTCCCCTACTTCGATAGGGATCAATGCTTCGGATCCGTATACCAAAGAAAATGGGGTCTCCCCCGTGCTCGATTTCAAAGTTGTTTGATATGCCCATAGCACCTCGGGCAATACTTCTCTCCATTTCCTCTTTGCATCATCTAACCTTTTCTTTAAGTTTCGAATGATAGTTTTGTTTGTGGACTCGGCCTGACCATTTGCACTTGGGTGGTAAGGTGCTGATAGAATCCTTTTGATTTTATGGTCCTTAAGGAATTTTGTTGTTTTGCTGCCGATGAACTACTTTCCATTGTCACATGCTATTTCGGCGGGTATCCCAAACCGACATATGATGTGGTCTCATATGAAGTCGATGACTTCTTTTTCTCTTATCTTCTCGAAGGCCTGCACTTCAACCCATTTTGAGAAGTAGTCAGTCATAAATAAAATAAATCGAGCTTTGCTTGGCGTTGTTGGTAGGGGGACGACGATGTCCATCCCCCATTTCATGAATGGCCATGGGGATAGGACCAAATAGAGTTGTTCACTAGGCTGGTGGATCATCGATGCAAATTTTTGGCATTTATCACACTTTCGGACGAACTCCTTGGTATCTTTCTATGTTATCCCAATAATACCCCGCTCTGATCACCTTGCGAACCAGAGAGTCTGCACCAGAATGGTTCCCACAAGTACCCTCGTGGATTTCTCGTAGTATGTAATTGGTATCCTCGGGTCCCAAGCACATTGTTAGTGGTCCATCGAAGGTTCTTCTATACAACGTTTCATTTTTATCGAAAGAGAATCGAGCTGCTTTGGTTCGAAGTGTTCTCGACTCTTTTAGTTCCACAGGGAGATTCCCATGCCTTAAGTAGTAGATGTACTTGTTCCTTCAATCCCATGTTAAATTTGTTGAATTAATTCTGCATGGCCTTCTTCGACCACCGACTTTGATAGTTGGACGACAGTCCCCGGGACGATATCATCTTCTTCAACCGATGACCCCAAGTTTGCAAGTGCATCGGCCTCGCTATTCTGTTCTCGAGGTACATGGTCCAGTGTCCATTCCTTGAAGCGGTGCAATGTCATTTGAAGTTTGTCTAAGTACCTTTGCATTCGATCGTCTCGAACCTCGAAGCTTCCGTTTATATGATTTACTATCAAAAGGGAATCACACTTTGCCATGATGACCTCTGCTCCGAGGCCCTTGGCTAGTTCAAGACCTGCAATCATGGCCTCATACTCGGCCTCATTGTTAGTTAATTTAGAAGTTTTGATAGATTGCCTAATAATATTGCCCGTAGGCGGTTTCAAAATGATGTCGAGCCTGGATCCTTTCATATTCGGGGCACCGTCTGTGAAGAGGGTCCAAACCCTCGATGACGTACTCGTTTTTAGCAAGAGTTTCTTTTCTTCGGGTACGAGGGCAGGCGCGAAGTCGGCCATGAAGTCTGCCAAAATTTGAGACTTGATAGCCATTCGAGACTGATATTCGATATCATATCCTCCAAGTTCGATGGCCCATTTGGCCAATCTGCTCGATAATTCAGGCTTATGCAAGACATTTCAAAGCGGGTATGTAGTCAATACAGATATAGGATGGTATTAACAATATGGTTTTAGTTTCCTAGATGCACTTATTAATGCAAGATCTAACTTTTCCAAATGTGGGTACCTAGTTTTAGCATCTCCTAGGGTCCGACTAACATTATAGATAGGAAATTGTGTACCTTACTCTTCTCGAACCAACACGCCACTTACAGCTACCTCTAACACGGATAGATACAAGTAGAGTGTTTCATCCTCCTTTGGAGTATGGAGCAAGGGTGGGCTCGAGAGATACCGTTTTAATTTTTCCAAGGCTTGTTGTCACTCTGGAGTCCATGCAAAGTTGTTCTTCTTGAGTAGGGAAAAGAAATTATGGCTCGGATCTGATGATCTCGAGATAAATCGGCCTAGGGCAGCTATCCGTCCAGTCAGCCGTTGCACAGCTTTCACATTGTTGACTATGGTGATTTCCTCGATGGCTTTGATTTTATCGAGGTTGATCTCGATACCCATGTTCGATACCATAAAGCCCAAGAACTTGCCCGAGCCGACTCCAAAAGCGCATTTCTCGAGGTTGAGCCTCATGTTGTGCTTCCTTAGGATATCGAAGGTCACCTGCAAATGGGTCAAATGGTCCTCTGCAAGCAGGGACTTAACTAGCATATCATCAATATAAACTTCCATGGATTTGACTATTTGATGTTCGAACATCTTATTAACTAGGCGATGATATGTGGCTCTTGCATTTTTTTAGCCCGAAGGGCATTACATTATCACAATACGTACCATACTTCGTGATGAATGAGATATTTTCCTGGTCCTCTGGGTTCTTTTGAATTTGGTTGTACCCGAAGTAGGCATCGAGAAAGTTAAGGATCTCATGGCCGGCCGTAGCATCGATCAAACGATCGATGTTGGGCAATGGGAAAGAATCTTTAGGGCATGATTTGTTCAAATATTTGTAGTCTACACAATTCTAAGTTTATTACCCTTTTTAGGGACTACCACTACGTTAGCTAGCCATTCGGGATATTTTACTTCCCTAATGGATCCTATTTTGAGAAGTTTGGTTACCTCTTCTTTGATAAATGCAAGCTTTACCTCGAACTGAGGTCTCCTCTTTTGCTTCACCAGTTTAAATCTGGGATCGACACTTAGTTGATGGGTAGTTATATCTGGTGGGATACCTATCATATCTAAGTGGGACCAGGCGAAGCAATCAATATTATCGATAAGAAATTAAATGAGTTTTTTTCTTAGTTCGGGGGTTAACCCCTTCCCCAGGTATACCTTTCGTTCTGGAATATGCTCGATCAATATGGCTTGTTCGAGTTCTTCGACCATGGACTTCGTCGCATCCAATTTCTTGGGGGTAACGAAGGCTCAGGAGATGAGGAAATCTTCTTCTTCATCATCAGCAACCTATTCATCGGACACCTGTCCCCCGGGCTCAACTGAGGGCACGGGCTGTGATTGTTATTTGGCCACCTGTTCGTCCTTCGACTTTTCCGATGTGGATGGTGTCGATACCGGTGCTAAGTCGTGCACTACAAACATCTCCTTAGTTGCATGTTGCTCTCCATATACTATTTTCAAGCCATCCTTTGTTGGGAACTTTATCATCTGATGGAGGGTCGATGGAACCGCCCTCATGCTATGGATCCATGGCCTTCCAAGCAAAGAATTATACCTTATGTCACCTTCGATGACATGAAATTTGGTATCTTGTATGGTTCCGGCCACGTTGATTGGAGGATGATTTCTCCTTTTGTTGTTTCACTTGTCATGTTAAAGCCATTCAAGACTCGAGATGCCGGTATGATTTGATCGAGCAACCCGAGTTTCTCCACGACCCTTGACCTAATTATATTTGCTGAACTACCTGGATCCACAAGAACACGTTTAACTTGAACTTTATTTAAAAGGATAGAAATTACAAGTGCATCATTGTGAGGCTGAGATAAGGCCTCGATGTCTTCCTCACTGAATGTGAGGGTGTCCTCAGGCATGTAATCCCGAGTCCGTTTTTCCCTTATGATGGATACTTTGGTACGCTTGAATATAGGTCCTTGTGGGACGTCGACTCCACCGATGATCATGTGAATGACATGTTGAGGTTCTTCAGGTTCATTCTTCCTGCCTGCATCTCTCTCTCTGAAGTGATTCTTAGCCCGATCACTTAGGAATTCTCGAAGGTGGCCCTCATTGAACAACCTAGCCATTTCTTCCTTTAACTACTTGCAATCCTCTGTTCTATGACCATGTGTGCCATGATACTTGCACATCAAGTTTGGGTTCCTTTGGGAGGGATCGGTCTATATTGGCCTAGGTCACTTAGTATTTTTTATTCTCCCAATGGTTGAGACGATTGTTGATGTATCTATGCTGAAGTTGTACTCTGATAATTGAGGAACCTCTGCGGGGTCAGCGTGCTTATCAAACCCGTTCTTGCTCATGAGTCCACGAGAACCTTGACCTCGGTCACTTCTTCGATCGCTCCGAGAGGTGTTGTGGCTCGGGCCGTTGTTCCTTCGATTGGCATATGGTTGATACCGTTCTTTGTTGAATCTTGATCCCCGGTCTGTGTCCCTCAGGGGCTTGGTTGCGAATCTATTAGGATGAACTGAGCCCGAGGGGGCTCCCAACTGGTCGTCCTCGACCCTTATTTTTGACTGATAACGATTGTGCACATCCGACCATGTTACAGCTAGATATTCGATCAAGTTCTGCTTTAGCTATCGAGATGCAATCGAACTTCTTTCATTCAAACCTTGTATAAAGGCCTGAACTGCCCAGTCATTGGAGACCGGTGGTAATTCCATTCTTTCCATCTGAAACCGGGACACGAACTCCCTTAGCATCTCGTCATCCTTTTGTTTTATTTTGAAGACGTCCGATTTTCTTGTGGCCACCTTTATGGCTCCGGCGTGTGCTCTCACGAAGGCGTCTGCCAACATAGCAAATGAATCAATAGAGTTAGGAGCTAAGTTGTGATACCAGATCATAGTTCCTTTTGATAGCGTTTTCCCAAACTCTTTCAATAATACTAACTCGATCTCACCGTCATTCAAGTCATTTTCTTAGATTCCACAAGTGTATGAAGTAATATGTTTGTTAGGGTCAGTTGTCCCGTTATATTTGGGTATATCGGGCATATGAAATTTCTTTGGGATGGGCATCGGAGCCGCACTTGCGGGGAATGGTTTTTGTATGAACTTTTTGGCATCTAGTCCTTTCAAAACTGGAGGTGCTCCCGGTATCTGGTCTACCTGGGAGTTATAAGTTTCCACCTTCTTATCATTGTCTTCTATCTTCTTTTTTCCTGACTCAATCCTTTTAGTCAGTTCCTCGAGCATTTTCATGATTGTGGGGTTAGTCCCCGAGCCGCTTTCATCGGGCCTTTCAAGCACTGGTTCAGTATGTCGGTCGTTCACTGGTTCGACGGTGTTTGGAGTTCTGTTCTGACTCTGAAGTTAAGCTATGGCGACTTGATGAGGTTGCAGCACCTCGAATATTACTTGGAGGTTGATTCCTCCTTCTTTCATTCCTCGTGTTTCCTGGCCTCCAGCTCGGGTTTCCCTGTGTGCATTCTTTGCGGGGTCTGTGCCTGCGTCCGTGTTTAGAGCGTTATGCGAACTGATATTAACTGGCTCCATATTTGATATTCGCTCAGGGAATATGGGTGGTACACCGACCCCTATACCGTTGTTTTCTCCGAGTCCCTCACTGTCATGAGCAGGAGCGTTTTGTGTGCTAGACATATCTTAGCCTCAAATCAAAGAATCCTTGACAAGAAAAAATGTGAAGAATAACGTGTGTTATCAGAAAACTAGTACTAAAATAACCATTAATATCTTTAGCCCCACAGTAGGCGCCAAACTGTTTATCTCGAAAAATGTGAGTAACAATTAAATGTGATTTGTGATTTTAAAGATATGTGATTTATTCTAATACTAGTGAATATACAAGTGATATTAAGTTTAAGTAAGAAGAATTGATGAACCAAACCAGTGTTGCTAGAGCAATAAGGACCTCGAGCTCGATTTTCTTGGGGGCCTCAAGGTGAGCTAAGAGCAATAAAGTATGAACAATAAACTAAAAACAATAAAGCTGAAGAACAATTGTTGAGCACAGTAAACAAGAAAAGCAAAGTAGAATATTCTATTACAGTGAATAATGTGTTTTTTACAAATGATTGGGGTCCCCTTTGTATAGGAGGAGAAAACCCCCAAGATAGTACATTCCTAATTGTGGTAAAGAATTTTATTGGTACAGGTGTATAACAACCTAGTACAAACATGTACCATTTCGTACAAATCTTATCCTTTAATTTATGCCCTGATCCACGTGTCCTTGAGAAATTTTCGCTCTTTCTTGAGTGTCTTCGAGATTGTACTGCCCTCGATGTAGGTCGTACCAGGCCTTCGATCTCCCTCCTCGAGGTGTGTGTCCTTCAGCCGGGTCCGATCCCCACTTCGAGTCACCCGGACTCGGACTCGGACTCATAACCCAATTTAAGATTTCGAAATCGAGCTCCTTGGTTTTGACCGTATACAGTTAATACTATTATTATTATTATTGTTATTATTGTTATATTATTATTAGTTAAAAAATTATCTATTTATAATATTTAAAGGGCTTTTTAATGCATCAAAACTCGAAAACTATATACATAGTGGAGAAAGATAAAGTGAACTTAAGCGTATACTTATTGTACATAATATTAAAATAACATTTATAAAAAATTATCGGTTAGAAATAAATTTATAAAAGGACTATTTTATTTATAATTCTAATTAACTTAAGTAACAATTCATAATGAAATATAACATAATTTAAATTATAGATAAATCACCTAAGTTAAAAGAATAAGATAATCAAATATAACAGAACAGAAAATTACATTGTAGACACGTATTTTTTGACCCTCCCTAAAATTTTATACATTTTAGTGTTTAGATGTATGTTTTAGGTCTAATATTGTTATTTTGACTATTTTTAACCTTTTTGCTTTGTTTTTATCCTAAAAACAAAAAACTACAAAAATATTTCCTTTTGTTTTAGCTCATTGGTATTTTGTCTAGTTACTTTTAATTTAGCGTATTTTTCATTAAATTGAAAAATACTAATATAGTCTTGGGGCCATAAAAAGAAATTTTGCCCGATTTTTAGATTTTCGTATGCTATAGCCCACGCCATTTGCATGCATCCGGGCGACCAGACCTAAATCTCCTAAAATTTTGCCGGCCTATCAAATATGGAGTTTTGGGGCCATAAAAAGGAATAAACCCGATTCTCATATTTTCTTGTGCTATAGTCCACGCCATATGCATGCATCCAGGCGATCAGACCCGAATTGCCTAAACTTTTCCTACCCCATCAAAAAGGACCCAAGGAAAAATAGATCGCTTCACCATGACCGTTACTCATTTTTTGGCATTTTGGGGCCAACAAAAAGGAATTCCACCTGATTCTCAAATTTTCGTGTGCTAGCCCAAGCAATCTTCATGTATCCGGGCAACCGGACCTGAATAGTTTAAAATTTATTCGGCCTATCAAAAACGACCCAAGGAAAAATAATCATCGCTACGCCATGATCGTTCCTCATTTTTTAGCGTTTGGGGCCACAAAAAAGGAATTCTGCATGATTCCCATATTTTCATGTGTTATAGCCTACACCATCTGCATGCATCCTGACGACCGGACCTGAATCGCTTAAAATTTATTCGGCCCATCAAAAACGACCCAAGGAACAATAGTCATCACTTCGCCATGACCATTCCTCTTTTTTGACATTTTGGGGCCATAAAAAAGGAATTCCGCCCGAATCTCAGATTTTCGTTTGCTATAGTCTACATGCATCTAGGCGACCAGACCCGAATCACCTAAAATTTTGCTGGCCCTTCAAAAAGAGCCAAGGACCGATGGTCATCAACTCGCCATGATCGTTCCTTGTTTTTTGGCATTTTGGGCCATAAAAAGGGAATTCCACCCGATTCCAGTTATTCGTGTAGTAGAGTCTACGCCATCTGCATGCATCCGGGCGACTGGACCGAATCGCCTAAAATTTTATCGACCCATTAAAAATGACCCAAGGAACAATAGTCATTGCTTCGCCATGACCGTTCGTCAATTTTTGGCATTTTGGGGCCATAAAAAAGTAATTTCGCCCGGTACCCAGATTTTCGTGTGCTATAGCCCACGCCATATGCATGTATCTGGGCAACTGGAACCGAATTGCCTAAAATTTTGCCGGCCATCAAAAATGACCCAAGGAACAATAGTCATCGCTTTGCCATGACTGTTCCTCATTTTTGACGCTTTGCTGCCACAAAAAAAGAATTGCGCCCGATTATCAAATTTTTGTATGCTATACCCTACGCTATCTATATGCATCCGAGCGGACGGACCCAACTCGCCTAAAATTTTGCCGGTCCAGCAAAACGACCGAAGGAACAATAGCTATCAATTCGCCATAACCATTCCTCATATTTTGGCATTTTGAGGCCATAAAAAAAATTACGTCCGATTCGAAGATTTTCGTATGATATAGACCACGCCATCTATATGGATCCAGGCGACTGTACCCAAATTGCCTAAAATTTTGCTGGCCCGACAAAAATAACCCAAGGAACAATTGTTATCGCTTCTCCATGATCGTTTCTTTTTTTTGGTGTTCCGGGGCCATAAAAAAGAATTACGCCTGATTCCCAGATTTTCATGTGTTATAACCAATGCCATTTGTATGCATCCTGGCGACCGGACCTGAATCGCCTAAAATTTTGTTGGCTCATCAGAAACGACCCAAGGAACAATAGTCATCACTTCTTCATGATCGTTCCTCGTTTTTAGGTGTTTTATGGCCATAAAAAGGAATTCCGCCCGATTCTCGAATTTTTGTATGCTAAAGCCCACGCCATTTGCATGGATCCGGGCAAACGGACTCGAATCGCCTAAAACTTTGCCGGCTCATAAAAAGTGACCCAAGGAACAATAGTCATCGTTCGCGATAACCCTTCCTCATTTTTTGGAGTTTTAGGGCCACAAAAAAAAGAATTCCCTTTGATTCCCAAATTTTCGTGTCCGATAGCCGATGCCATCTGCATGCATCCGGCCAGGCAGACCCGAATAGTCTAAAAATTTTGTCGGCCTATCAAAAACTACCCAAGAAACAATAGTCATTGCTTAGCCATGATCGTTCCTCATTTTTGGCATTTTGGGGCCATAGAAAGGAATTTCATCTGATTCCTAGATTTTCGTGTGCGCTTACGCCATTTGCATGCATCCGGGTGATTGGACCCGAATCGCCTAAAATTTTGCCGGCATATAAAAAAAGACCCAAGCAACAATTTTCATCACTTTTCCATGATCATTCCTCGTTTTTTGGCGTTCTAGGGCCATAAAAAATAATTACGCCCGATGCCCAGATTTTCGTATGTTATAGCCCACACCATCTGCATGCATTCAGGCGACCGGACTTGAATCACCTAAAATTTTACCGGCTTGTCAGAACCAAGGAACAATAGTCATCGCTTTCACATGACCGTTCCTCATTTTTTTGGTGTTTTATGGCCATAAAAAGGAACTCCGCCCGATTCTCATATTTTTGTGTGCTATTAGCCCATGCCATTTGCATGGATCCGGGCTATCGGACTCGAATAGCCTAAAATTTTGTCGGCTCATAAAAACAACCCAAGGAACAATAGTCATCGTTTCGCGATGACCCTTCCTCATTTTTTGGAGTTTTGGGGCCATAAAAAATGAATTCCCCTCGATTCTCAGATTTTCGTGTCTGATAATCGACGCCATCTGCATGCACTCGGCCGGCCGGACCCGAGTCTAAAATTTTGTCGGCCCATAAAAACTATCCAAGAAATAATAGTCTTGCTTCGCCATGATCGTTCCTTATTTTTTGGTGTTTTGGGGCTATAAAAAGGAATTACATCCGATTTTCAAATTTTCATGTGCTATATCCCACACCATGCATGCATCCGGACGACTGGAACCGAATCGCCTAAAATTTTCCCGGCATATAAAATAAGACCCAAGCAACAATTGCCATCACTTTGCCATGACCGTTCCTCGTTTTTTGGCATTTTGGGGCCACAAAAAAAATTTGTTCGACGCCCAGATTTTCATGTGCTATAGCCCACGCCATCTGCATGTATCCGGGCAACCGAACCCGAACCGCCTTAAATTTTACCGGCCCATAAGAAACAACCCAAGGAACAATAATCATCGCTTCGCCATGACCGTTCCTCATTTTTTGGTGTTCTGTGGCCATAAAAAAGAATTTCACTTGATTCCCATATTTTTGTGTGCTATAAGCCACGTCATTTGCATGCATCACGGCGATCGGACCCTAATCGGCTAAAATTTTGTTGCCCCATCAGAAATGGGCCAAGGAACAATAGTGATCACTTCGCCATGACTGTTCTTTATTTTTGGGCGTTTTAAGGCCATAAAAAGGAATTTTGCCCGATTCCTAGATTTTTGTGTGTTATAGCTCACGCCATCTACATGCATCCGGGCGACCGGACACGAATCGCCTAAAATTTGCCAACTTATAAAAAATGACCCAAGGAATAATAGTCATCGCTTCACCATGACCATTCCTCGTTTTTGGAGTTTCAGGGTCATAAAAAAGGTATTCCACCCGATTTCAAGATTTTTGTGTGTTATAGCGACGTCATCTGCATGCATCCGGGGGACCGGACCCAAAGCACCTAAAATTTTATTGGGCCATCAAAAACAATCCAAGGAGCAATAGTCATCGCTTCGCCATAACCGTTCTTCTTTTTTGGCATTTTGGGACCATAAAAAAAGAATCCCGCCCGATTTCCAAATTTTATTATGCTATAGCCCACGCCATCTACATGCATTCGGGCGACCAGACCCGAATTACCTAAAATTTTGCTGACCTATCAAAAATGATCCGAGGAACAATATACATCGCTTTTCCATGTTCGTTCCTTATTTTTTGGTATTTTGGGACTATAAAAAGGAATTTCGCCCTATTTTCAGATTTTCGTTTGCTATAATAGCCCACGACATCTGCATGTATCCGGGCGACCGGATTCGAATCGCCTAAATTTTGCCGACCCATCAAATACGACCCAAGGAACAATAGCCATCGCTTCACCATGGTCGTTCTTATGTTTTTGACATTTTCGGGGTCATAAAAAAAGAATTCTGCATGATTCTTAGATGTTCGTGTGTTATAGTATACACCATCTGTATGCATCCAGTTGGACCCGAATCGCCTAAAATTTTGTCGGCCCATCAAAAATAACCCAAGAAATAATAGTTATCGTTTCTCCATAAATGTTCCTCTTTTTTTTGGCTTTTTGGGATAAAAAGGAATTCCGCATGATTTCTAACCATACATGAACCATTGCATCTTTTATGATACATGGATAGATGACGATATCACTTCAGAACTTATTCTAAGAACCTCAGTTAGAATCTTAATTCATATTAAAAGATACTATTTATAGCGAGTTGATGATACACATTATGAATTTATAAAGTCTAATGGTAACTTATTGTGATTTCTCCACTCTTAGTGATATCCATGGAAGATATGTTAATCTCAAATCAGAACTAGAAAATAAAGATGACATATTGAGTAAACTGAAGAGTCTGAAACCTAAATAATGATTTTTGGGACTCAAAATATGTTTCTACAGTTTTTAAAAAAATAGTTGCTTTTTTTTACCTAAAACGCAGTATAATACTGCGCTTTACATTAACGGAATTTTAGCCGTTAAAGTAAAGTGCAATATAATATTGCATTTTACTAAAGCGCAGTATTATACTTCGTTTTACACCTTCAATTTAACCCCCCCCCCAAACTCCTCCATTAAAGTAAAGCCCAGTATAATACTGCATTTTACCTAAAGCGCAGTATTATACTACGTTTTACTTCTTTTTTGGGCCCACCAATAAGTGTTCTACGGTTAACTAACATAACAATAATTCAAATATATAAAGCGCAGTATTATACTACGTTTTACATAAAAAAAATCTGTTATACTACGTTTTACATAAAAAAAATCTGCACCCCGAGCTAGGACTTGCCTTATTTAAAGGCGTTAGAATTTTATGAAAATTCATTCAAAACTTTCCTTCAAACTTCCGTTCATACTTCTCTTCTTGTTATCAAGCATTTTTATAATGTCTAAAGATCCAATAATAAGGGTTTCATTATATTTTGGTGGGGGAGAGGGGAGGGTAAGGTTGTAATGGAGAATAACTCTATAAGGTATAGTTCATCTCCACAGTGTCATGTTAAATTGCCACTTACAATGGAGTATGATAAATTGGTATCGTTGTTATGTAAAAAAATGAGTGTGAGAAAACATTTGGTGAACCTTAAAGTAACCGGTAGATTTCCATATTATGTGACTCTACAGGGGTTTGCTTATTTTTCTAAGTTTAACATCAAAGATGATGAAACTCTTAGAGATTTTTTGCGGATTTTGGATGATACAAGGAATTTATTGTAATAAAATTGTTGGAAATGTATGTCAAGGTTGAAGACGTTCCCAATAATGAGGGTGTGCATAGTAGGGATAACCCCCAGTCATCGGGTGGTTATTCTGGAACAGTTTTTGCCGGACAATACTACGTTTTTTGTGTTGTCTTGTCGGTTTGAAAAGCTGACCGACTACGCAAAAGCTGTTTCGTTTAAGAAAAATTGAATATGTATAGCGTGGTACAATACTATATTTTGTGTGTTGTCTTGTCGGTCTGAAAAGCTGAACCAACTACGCAAAAGCTGTTTCGTTTCAGTAAAAATTGAATATGTATAGCACGGTACAATACAACGTTTTGTGTGTTGCCTTGTCGGTCTGAAAAGCTGGCCGACTGTGCAAAAGCTATTTCATTTCAGAAAAATTGAATATGTATAGCGCGGTACAATACTACGTTTTAGGTGAAATCTTGTCTATAAATAACGGGCGCATTGTAGTTATTTTCTGCGCTTAACAATAACCAATAGCAAATATTTCTATAAAAGCAAGGTTTTTCTTTACGCTTTAACAAATGTCTCAATCCCTTTATGTCCCAAGGTGCGAGTGCGACAAAAATGCATGATGCACGATTGTTGGGAAGAAGCTGGACGTCGCTACTTGGCATGTATGAACAAGTTTTATAGGGGTTCCCACGAACCTGTTTGCAATTTTGAGGTATGGATTAATGAACCCTGTCAGCAGGAATACTACAAAGACAAGTTGTATTCTCTTCATAGTTTGTGTTTGAAGCAGTGGGAAAGAGAGCGATAATCCAAACGAGAAGTTGCGGAGTTGAAGGAGAAGCTCAAGGAGGTGGAAGAACAAAAAAATAAGCTGGAAGACAAATTTAAGTAGTTGGAGCAGAGAATGTTAGGCGGTCATGACTAAACAATGACATGTACGTGTTGAACGTAGTAGTGTATCTTTATGTTTCCCGTGTCATGTATTTTCATTAGTTTTACTGAATTTATGTTATGTTAGGTTTGTTATGTTTGTGTTTGTGTTGTAGTGTTAAAATAAAATTGTTGTTCAAATTGTGTTAAAATAAAATTATTATTATTAAAATAAAATTCTTGCCATTATTTACATAATGTATTATTTACATAAAATACAAACAAAAAAAATCAATGAGTCCCACAGCCTGTGTGCTTCAATGCAGCTGCTGGCCTGAGGTGCATTCCCTGTCGCCCAGGTACACTATCAGGATCATCCTTATCGCATCGCCTCTTTATGTGAGGATGCGCAGCAGCATGATCATCAGTAGAGCTGGCAGGATCGGTAGAAGGGGTCGTCGGTCCGTCAGCACCTACAAAAAAATTACTAAGCTTAGCATATGAAAATGTATATTAGTAATGTACGTGTTAAGTCAAAAATATTTTCTTACCATAGTATCGTCGGGCTCCTGAATATAAGCATCCGTGATGTCCTCATCATCGCATAAAGTGGGCTCCGTGATGGGCTGGGGCGAAGCCTTAATAAGAAAAATAAAAATTAATTTATGGAAAATCATTAAGGAAAAAAAACAAATTAAAATTTAACAGTAATGCAAATATACATGCGCCTGTGATAGATCCGCATCAACTGTCGGGGATGAGCCAAAACTCAACCTGCGCTCACCATCCACGTCTCGGGTCGGCCGATCCTAAGCTGCGGTAGATGGGCTTGAAAAGAAATGCTTTACATCTCTGTCGAATGTACCCGTGATCAACAATGGATTTAACGGGGTGACCTACGATGCTGACAGCTCCAGCTGAAGGTTGTACGACGACATGCTGCTAGAAGGCTCGTCTAGCTGAGGGATGTAACCTGGCTAATCATCTCCAAGATCCTCATCAGGTGCCTCAACAGGTGGCTCAACATGCGCCCCCTTGCTGGGGATCACCTCCTCGCCATCCCCCACGGCCTCGTGGGGTACCCCTGCCTCGTGGGATAGCCCTGCCTCGTGGGGCGGCCCTGGCTCGTGCCCGACCCCTGCCTCGTGCGACAGGCCTACCCTGATGGTGTTACTCTGGCGCCACATACTCAGCAGTGTGATCTAACCTCTTGTCCTCTCTGGCTCGCTGCAGTGTCCGGAGAGCCAGCTCTACCACATGCCGGCCATACTCAGCGACTACAGGATTGTCGGCATGTTGTTGCATCTGCAGTCCCAACCGGTAGAATAAATGATGACCAATAGCCTGCACAACATTTAAAATATTAATTACATAACGCTATATCACAGTTATAAGTATGGGTTCCAACAAAAACATACTAGTGCCCCGTGCCTCCCAGCGTATGGTGTGAACCGACCGCAAGCTTGATGAACGGGGTTCCCGATCATCAGTTGAGTGTGATGGCGGTACCATGACGTATACATCTCAATAGTCTCCACCTGGATCTGTGAAGGTGGTGGCGGAATCAGGTCCTCTCGATGCTCCCAAGTATGGACTCGCGCCTCTAGCCATGCTACAAATGCGTCGTCCACCCTCGAATGATCATCCCGCTGATAATGTGTAGCCTCCCATGTAGGCTCCCTCGGTATAGTCTGCGGACGGTCAAACTGGCGAAGTACCTGCTCTGTGGCATGATGCTCCACAATATCGAGGCACATCAGTGGGACGGAAGTGCTCCAAATCAATCAACCGACCGAGCAATAATCGGGCAGGCCAGCTATCAACTCGTCGTTGTATGGCGTCCAGATGAACTATCAAATAATAACATAAAAGTGAGTATGCGCAATACAAGTGAATTTATAACAAGTAAGTTTAGGTACATATTTACCTGTGCGACCTCCAGCATATCCAACACATCCCTGACAAGGGGGAGATTATGATGAGTATCAATGGCTCGGTAGTTTCCACGCCGGAGAACCCACCTCCTAGCTAGAGGGAGTAACGAAGGTGCTACATCCGGAGGTAATGGTGGTAGAGGTGGTTGCAACGGCAGGAACCGCTCCCAGGCCCAAACCTAACATACAAGGTTGACGGAAAATTTAAGAGTCATTTTGACTATATAGAATTGGAAGTAATGAACAGAGTATTCGAATATGTTGTCACCTGTATAAGCGGCAGAAAACCACATACGTCGCTCTGGGTGCCCATGCGAGCTCGGCACATACTCTTATACTGGTAAGCAAGAACAACAGCACCCCAGCTATATTGGGGTAACTCATCTAGCTGCTGAAGATGATGTAGAAATCGCATACTCACTAGATTTTCCGAAGTGTTCGGGAACTAGACACCCCCCAAAAAAAGGAACAGCGCCAACCTCGTGTACTGGTGAATATGTAAATCCTCTGTCTCGCCGGTGATGTCGGGGTGCAATGCCTCCAAATGATGTCTAATAGCTGTCACAGAAATGTGACTGCCCCCTGAAGCTACAGCCTCACCATGTGGCCTGAAACCAGTGAACTGCTGCAGCAAGTCCAAATACTGGGCACGCGTCATGGATCTCATATACTGAGGCAGTGCAACGACCAATCCATTAGCAGGCAGCCCATATAAAACCTAAACATCCTGAAGCGTGATGGTGGCCTCGCCAATGGGCAGGTGAAAAGTGTGTCTCCGGTTGCCACCGCTCTATCAACGCCGTGATCAGAGACCAGTCGAGCTGCAGCCGCCCAATCTCAAAATCCTATAGAAGCCCGTGTCACGTAGGCGCTGGACTACGCGGGAATGGAAACCTCTCTCCCTAATAAAGTCCCACACGTCATCCACTCTCCTGGTGTGGAGAATCTGCTCCGCTAGCTCTCCCTCCCATACGTAGGCGGACCTATGATCGCCCTGTAATACTAATATCTCATCCGAGATAGGTCCAGGATGCACAGGCGGCACGTCCATGTCGTCTACTGTAAATTAAACAATATTAATTGTGTGTTAGTTTTATTAGTTAATATTTAATTATTTAATTGGACAGAGTATATATCTATGGGTTCCAGGGTCGATATTTGAGGCCCAGTAGCACCAAGCTATCCTGAATTCTTATGTGTGTCAATTTCAATATTTTTAGAATTTTTTTATGTTATAATAATTAATATTTAATTATTTAATTGGATAGAGTATATATCTATGAGTTTCAAGCTCGATATTTGAGGTCCAGTAGCACCAAGCTATCCTGAATTCTTATGTGTGTCAATTTAAATATTTTTAAAATTTTGTTTGTGTTAATAATTCATATTTAATTATTTAATTGGACAGAGTATATATCTATGGGTTCCAGGATCGATATTTGAGGCTCAATAGCACCAAGCTATCCTGAATTCTTATGTGTGTCAATTTCAATATTTTTAGAATTTTGTTTGTGTTATAGTAACTAATATTTAATTATTTAATTATTTTATTAGACAGAGTATGTATCTATGGGTTTCAAACTCGATATTTGAGGCTCAGTAGCACCAAGCTATCCTGAATTCTTATGTGTGTCGATTTCAATATTTTTATAATTTTGTTAGTTTTATAAATTAAATAATTAATTTTTAATTGGACAGAGTATATATCTATGAGTTTCACGCTCAATATTTAATTTGAAAGCATATATTAATTTGTTAGTTCTGTGTGTTTGTTTTATAAATTAAATAATTAATTTTTGTAAAGTGTAATTGGATAGAGTTTGTAGTTAGTAGATACTTAAACTACAGAGATTCTACGCTAAAAGGCTCTATATTTTACTACGCTAAAAGGCTCTATATTTTACTACGCTAAAAGGCTCTATATTTTACTACGCTATAAAGCTCTATATTTTACTACGCTATAAAGCTTTATATTTTACTACGCTAAAAGGGCACTATTCTTTAAGCAAATAAATAATCTAAACTAAATAAAAACAACAAACATATTTTAATAACATAACATTCACTAAATTACATATAAAGAAGTAAAAGAAATTTATGAACATTTTTATTAATAAGAAAAATTATTTCTCAACTTTTAACTATTTTTTTTTAAACACTAATAATTTAATCCGGATAAAAATAACATATAAATTTAATCGCAAACAACACACAAACAACGTGGAAACACATTCAAGACAACAAATATGCTTTATTATATGAGTTTCGATATAAACTAAATCGGAATACCTCGATTTATGTTTTTAGAAATGTCGAAAATTAAAATTTTGAGCCGAAACGAGGAAACCACAACAATCGAAGGTTTGGGTTGTATGCGGGACCTACAATCTTCACTTTTTGTGTGTCGGGTGGGGCCACTCGAATTGTGGTAGAGTATCCCCTAAGAATAAGGATAATATTATGAGAACTTGTCTAAGATACTTGACCATATCATGCTTGCATACCTGTTAAAATATAAGACGCAGTATAATACTGTGCTTTAGTAAAACGCAGTATTATACTGCGCTTTACTTTAACGACTAAAATTCTGTTAAAGTAAAACCCAGTATTATATTATGTTTTAGGTAGAAAAATAACTTTTTTTTAAAATTGTAGAAACGTATTTTGAATCCCAAAAGTCATTATTTAGATTTCGGACTCGTAAACTGAATACCTAAGTTGGACAAAAGGGTGGCTAAAAGAGGATTCTTTAATTACCAAAATATGACTATCATATTTATTAATTATGTCAGGTGAAGAAAATAATTTTTCTAACTCTTGGTGAAACTTTAACTTCTAACGAGTAATTAAGAAAAATACAATAGATATTACTGACCTCTATTTGAATTATTAACTATTCAAAAGATAGACAAAACCAACAATAAATGTGAAGAAAGGAAAAAATGGCTTTTTATGCGTCTGTAAGCACGTGAATTTTGCCTTATATGAGAATTACTCCCAAAAAAAAAATCAAAATAAAATGATTTTCCTTGGTGTGCAATTTTGAGAATTTTTGTGACATTTTTGGATAATTATTTGTATTTGTTTGTGCATGTTTATTTGTTAAATTAATAAAAAAAATACAAAAATATGTCGCATTTTTGCATATAGGATTTAATTCTATAATTATTAGTAATTAAGTTTGTTTTACAAAAATTAAAAAATTACAAAAATAGGCATCTTTTGCATTTTTAGCATTTAATGTCCAAATATACAATTTTATGCTTAATTATTACTTAATTATGCGTTAATTGTTATTGGGAATTAATTTGCGCTTTTATAACTTAATTTAGTTCTTAATAATAATTTAAGTATTTTTATAATTTAGTTCTAGAAAAATAAAAGAAGAAAAAGAGCAAAAATACAAAGAAAAATCGGATTGGGCCACTTCTTCAAATTTCAACCCCGGGCCCAAACAATTGTCCAACCTTCCCCACGACCCGGTCCATTTCAAACCGGGTCGACCCGGTCCATAACCCAAAGATCCCAACACCCCCCCCCCCCATCTTACATTTTCACAAAAAAAAAAACTAAAAAACCCCAAAAAAAAAAAAAAAAAAAACCTAAAAACTACCCATCCCCCCCCCCTCTCTTACCTTCTTCTTCTTCAAACCTCCAACTCCTCTCCTATGGCTGCCCTTCCCCTCACCCAACGACCACCCCCTCCAGCCCTTCCCCCTCACCCCGTCACACTCACACACACGCACCAACAACTCCATAGCTGCCCTCCTCCATCGAGCTTCGTCATCGTCGAGTTTGAGCTCATCCATGGCTTCCCCTACTGCATCGTCTGCTCCTTCTTGCTGCGTTCCAGCTGCTTCTCCTTCTTGTTGCGTTCCAGCTGCTTCTGCTTCTTGCTGCGTCGAGCTGCTTCAGCTGTCGTTGCTGCGCTGCTACTGCTGCTGCCGTTGCTGCGCCGCTGCTGCTGCTGCCTTTCCAGCTGCTTCTGCTTCTTGCTGCGTTCTTCTTCATCTTTCACCTCGACTGATGCTTGTTGCTTCGTCGTCTTCAAGTCCGTTTATGTCCAAATTTCGTTGGTTTCGTTGAGAGTTCGTTCAATGTTCGTCGTTGGTCATTTACGGTTAGTTGTTCTAAGTATTATTTCGTCCATAATTTGTTTGATATTTTCAGATTTTGAATTAGCATAAGTTTGCTTTATTTTTCTTATTTATTTTTAGATAAAAATTGTTAGTTTAATTATATTGTTGTTAGATTTAAGTTGAAGATTCAATTTAATTATTTTTCAGTTTGTTTTATTAATTTTAAGAGGTATTTAGTTTTAATATAGAAAGGTGTTAGTTTAAATCGTTTAAATCCGTTGTTTGTTGTTAATATAGATTTAATTCGTATTCATTTTTTGAAGTTCGTTTTTAATTCAGTGATTTAATGTGAAGTTATGTTTTGGTTTTAATTTTTGGATCATGTATCTTTGTTATAATTTTTGTTGGATTTAATTAAGAAAGATTAATTGATTATTTGAAGATTAGTGATTTGAATATGTTTATTTGTTTTGTTTAAGTTTAATTCGAAGTTTGAATAAAGTTTGTTTGTTATTGTTGTTGAATCTTTTCATTTGTGTTCATACTTTGTTTGGTTGATCTTGAATCCGAAATTTGTATAGTTTGATTTTCTTGTTTGTTGTTTATCATTTATGATTATTTCTTCAGCTTGCTTCATGATCTTGTTTAGTTTTAATATAGAAATTGTTGGTTGTAATGTTGTTAGATTTAATTTTAAGTTCAAATGATTATTGAATTTAGAAATCTGAATATACATGTTTGTTGGTGTTGAATCTGAAAGTAGGTTTGTTTGTTGTTAAAGATGTTGTTCAATCAAGATAATTTTAGTTGTTTCTTTGTTGTTCATCATTTAGTTTGAATTTGTTGTTGAACATTGTTAGAAATTGGTCATATTTGCTATATTTTGGTTGAGGTTGATTAATTGATTGGTTATAGCTGATGGGGGTAGTTTGGTATATTGCAGTACGTTCAGGGGTAAATTGGTAATTGCAATAAGGTCGGAGGGGTAGTTTGGGAATTGAACATTTTGAATAATTCTTTATGTTAATCATGGGGGACAAAATGTAATGGGGTATGGGTGATATAATTGTTTAATATAATGGGGGACAAGACATAAGGTAGTGGAGGGGAATATTGTATTTGTTTATGTTAGGCATGGGGAACAAGATGTAATGGGGTGGGGTTGATATATTTGTTTAATGTAGTGGGGGATGAGTGGGAAGATAATGGGTTTGGTAGGAGAAAGTGGTTGATTTATTAATTGATTAAAGGGTTTTGGGATGGGATATAAATAAAAGACTTGAATCATATTTTGAGGGGACAGAAAAAAGAGGAGAGATATAGAGAGAAAAAAAAAGAGCTGAATATTTAAGAGAGAAAGAAATTCCGAAAAAATATTAAAACTTTCAAAAAAAAATACAAATAAAAAAGGAGCTGGAAATTCGAAGAGAGAGTAGTACACACTTGATAAATATTCTGATATACGGGTTTAGAAAAGAAGGGTTAAACATTAATTAGCCTTTCAAAATCTGAAAATTCCCTTGGTTTCTGTCCATTGTTTGTTGTTGGTGTTTCTGGATTTTATTTTGATTTTCAAATCTGTCACTGAGATTTCTGTTGACTGGATTGCTGGTTATTATTGTTTTTGCTGTATTACGTACTACGTGGCTGACTTTCTTCTTCTTATATTGACAATACCAGGTACACAACTGTAATTTTGGCCTTTTGTAAGCTGAAAATGAAGAATGGAAGTTTAAATTTTTAATTTAGTTTTTTTTATTAATTGCATTTAGGTTATTTCATGTATTATTATTCTGTAAATCGCTGTTGTTTTGCATAATTAGGCATATTGTAGCGATGTATTAAATAATATTTTGTTTTAACCTGATTATTAGGTAGTATATATTTAAGCCTGTTCATTACTGATTAAACTGTCAAATAATTAAAATAGAAGAAAATAACGTAAAAATGGCTTTATTAAATCAGTTTGGCAAAATTGATTAAGTTTTTTATTCATAAGGGTTTTAGTATTGCCAACGTTAAGTTAATCGGAATCATGTAGCTAAATTCAGTTAAAACATGAATTAATTTTGCGAATCAAGTATTAGGACAGGATTTGAATTAAAACAAGGTTAGTTAAGATTAAATTATTTAATTTTTAGAAATACGGTTTAGCAATCAAGATTATTTCTAATCTTCAGTATTTGTAAATAATTAATTTCAATAGCTCAAGTCATCTAACAATATGATTTTTAATCCGACTATGGGAAAAAAAATTATTTGACAATTCCATGTTGTATTTATAATTATAATTTTTATTACTTTCCGTTGATATTTGTTTTTCTCTTCTATTTAATATGTTATTTTTAAGAATGTAGAGGTTGATTTTATATTTATAGACAAACTTAGTAATAATAAAATGTAGTCATTAAAGGATATTCTTGAAATAAGGAAGGATTTCGCTAAAAAAAAATAGATGTAAACAATACAAAAATTTGCAGGATTCTCCAATCTCATTTATTTATTTAAAAAAAAATATTTAGAATTTGGGATGGACTGTTTAGTGAATTTCACTTCCTTCCCCAAAGATAATAACGCGCTAGACTCTTTAGGCGCGATTTAATTAATTTTACCTTCTTAAACTCGGATGCGCATTTCATGCAACCCAAATCTAAATCTTAAAACATTGAATAAAAATGTGTTCCGGATTGCGGGTGCATTTCATGTGACGTAATCCAAAGACATGTTTTAAACGATGTTCACATTTTTTTTTAAAAAAAAATATAATAATAAAAGCGGTAAAAAGTTAAAACTTGCACATGAGCTCATAATTGTATAAAATCAGATAAATAAGCCGAATATGACGATTAAGCGACCGTGCTAGAACCACGGAACTCGGGAATGCCTAACACCTTCTCCCGGGTTAACAGAATTCCTTATCCGGATTTCTGGTTCGCAGACTGTAATACAGAGTCATTCTTTTCCTCGATTCGGGATTAAATTGGTGACTTGGGACACCCTAAATCTCCCAAGTGGCGACTCTGAAATAAATAAATCCCGTTTCGATTGTCCTTTAATTGGAAAAACTCCTTGTACCCTCGCGGGGGCGGAAAAAGGAGGTGTGACAGCTCTGGCGACTCCGCTGGGGACAAACCCAGAACCAGCGGTTCAGGGTTAGAAATTCGAGCTCATATAATTGTTGTATTTGGCTTCGTTTGATTTTGTTACATGATCTGTGCTTAATGCGCTAATTGATTGCTTTTACCGCTTTGATTTTATGTGAACTGTATATAAACTGTACTGAAACCCATCTCCTCTCTGAGTCTTCTAAATCATGAAGAAGGGTGCACTTCGTGTGACTTCTTTTCTGTATAGTGTCTAAATTCCCAATTTAGAACGAGGTTGGATAAGTTGCAAAGCCGGTGAAGCTTCTGTGTTCCCGGTACATTGCCTCCCCCTCGGCTCGAGTTGTCCGCTCGGGTAAGCCAGGTCTAGAACAAACACCCAGGTTCTGAACCTAGAATAACTCAGCCTCATGCCGGATCCCTAATAGGAATGCTTATTTGCACCATGTGCATTTTTTCTTAAGGGACTCAACACAGGGGTTGGGTCCGTCTAGGGATAGCAACCTGAAATAAAGACCGTCCTGAGGCATCTTATTTGTTTTATGTGCATTTATTTGCTCAATCTTGCATGTTGACCGGCTTCTGAATCTCGAAAAAAAAAGAGTTTAAAAATTCAAAAAATATTTCTTTAGACGTCTTACTTTTCAAAAAAAAAAAAAAAATCTCTTCGTCCTCAAAAGCCGTATTTGAAAGCCGGGTCATTTGGAATATAGATAGTTTTCGAGTCAAATAAAAGTTTTTCCTTCTTTAATTACTATAATAAATGTGCAGGATGAGCACAAGTCAAAATGAACCGTTCTCAGTCTGTAGCGAGGTCCCTTTGCAACTCCACATGTGGTGGAATGATATGGAAAATGATAGTAAAAAGATAATGGAAAGAGTTTTGGGAGGTTTTGTCGATCTGCTGAATATCAAGCCAAAGACAGATATCATTGAGGCTCTAATACCATTCTGGGACCCGACCCGCACACTTTCACCTACATTAGAGGAAGTCGCCGGATATACGGGGTTGAATGGGAAATTAAGAGGGCAGTATTTACTTTCACCAAGACCAGTATCTCCGCACGCGTTCTTGGATTTGCTAAGCATTAGTCGGAAGGTGCAGAATGATGATTTGTCGAAGGGATGTTGTACTCTCCAATTCTTGTATCAACGGTACGGAATTCCTCAGGGTTTGGAAGAACCAAACCTCGGATTAATTCACATTGGGAACAGAATCAAGTGGGAAGCAAGACGTACTTTGGCATTTATCACAGCATTTCTGGGAGTTGTGGTATGTTCCCGCAAAGATAAAAAAGTAGAGATAGGCCTTGTAGGGATGGCCGATGTTGCAATCAAAAGAACCGACAGTACTGTGGTTCCTTTGATTTTGTCTGAAATCTACCGAGCTTTAACTATATGCCGAGAAGGAGGCAAGTTCTTTCAGGGATGCAATCTGTTACTCTAGCTGTGGATGCAAGAACACCTCCATCACCGAGTGGGATACATGAACCACGGGTTGACTGAGAGAAACTGCATTAGCGGCTTTGAGAAACAAATGACAGGCGTCATATTTCCCGAAGGCGTCGAAGCATGGCTTACACAATTGAGGTCAACAACAGTCGACCAAGTTGAATGGGCATTTGGGTGGCTGAATGATACTGAGGTAATATACATGGCGGCCGAGGAATGTCATGTTCTTTTGATGGGACTTCGCAGCATCCAGCCATATGCTCCTCATCGGGTACTGCACCAACTAGGAAGATTTCAGGTAATTCCTACTGATGAGGATCTAAGCAAGCACGCCATTGAGTTGAGTCCAGGAGTCGTGTTCCCCGAAGGAAAAATTAGAAAGCTGTGGCACGAATGTAGATTTCTTGAGCCCAAGACTATGGTTTGAGAGCTGGCTAAGGGTGAGGTAGACCCAAAGTACGATGTTGGGAAAAGGTTCCAAATTCATCAGAGGCCTGCTAAAAGAGCTCACGTCCAACAATTTGCGGACGATTCGCAGGAACAGTGGGGTTGGTTAGTGAGAGAGGAAGGCTACCGGGCTAAAATCGGGAAGCTGAAGCGACAAATTGAAAGGCTTATGCTTGAAAATAAGATTCATGTAGCCTCGGAGCAGGGTGAAAAGAACAAATTAGCCAAAGAAAACCAGGCACTGAAAGCCCGAATTCGCCAAGTCGGTAAGAGTGATAGCGACCGACAGAAACGTCGCTCTGATGAAAGGTTGATAGCAGAATTGAGAAATCAAGTCAGCAAAAGCCGAGAAGACTTGGAGAGATCCAAGGCTTGTATAACAAGAATGTGGGTCAGGTGGGCCAAAGTTACAGCAGCACGGAGAGAGCACCTATGGCAAGTAAAAAGGGACTACGAAATGAGTGTTGCGACATTGAGAGAGATAAACTCCATTCTCAACAATCGGGTCCTCAAACAAGCCCGGGATGCTAGAACAGTTAGGGAACGCTGCTATGAGTCAATAGCCCAAATGGAAGAACAAATGGAGAGGTTCCAAGATCAGCTCATTGACAATACTCGAATATTGGGACTAAAGAATCAACGGATAGAACAGATGTGCATAGAGAGGGATAGAATCAGGGGTAGGATCAATGAAATAGGGCGCTACATCACCACAAAGTGCCTAACATGTGAAGAGATGCCCCGTGATATCCTTTTTTCCTCAGTCATGGGTTATGTCCACCGGATCATGGAGGAACTAAAAAGCTTGCAAAGGAGCCTGGCACCAAAGCCCGCGGAAAGGCCGAAAGATGCCTCGCGGGCACCAAAATCCAAAGCTTTAATGTATCCCTAGTTCAATCTCGCACTTGTTTGTTTTTCAGAGTCTGTTGTCTACCCTTATGTTCTCTTCAAACATTCTTAAAAAGAAAAATGGAGTCTGTATTTTCGTTTGCTTTTTTTTTCAAATGATGGCTTGTAATAGCATATTTGAGTAATAAAAGGAAAAATTGGGTCTTTATTTTACTTATGGCACGAACTACGCTTGGTCTGATTCGTGCGGGGTCACGATACGTAGGCAATCTCTATAGGATTCGACCGTAATTATGAAAAAAAATAAATAAATATATATATATATATATATCTGTCAGAACAAAATAAGCCGGGATGATGCATGCGGTCAGAGCAAAAGCATGTTAGAAATGATTAACTGCCTAAGAGCATTGCATCCCCCAACGTGCAATTACAATATCTGTTAAGACTCTAACACTGACAAGTTTGTTGTTTTTCCAATCAATATCAGTTAGTTGTTAGAGCGTACTGACACCATACCACTATCAAACAAGATCGAAATGTCCTATACCAGAAAGCATGACTGGATCAGACAACAATGTTGAGTCGGAAAAAACGGCAAATCAGATGCTGAAGGAAGCCATGGAAAAAATGGAAAAGATGAGGCTGAAAATGAATGAAATGCAGATAGCCTTAGCTAGAGCCCAAAAGGGCAGGAACTACCTGTTACTCCTACTCTCCAACCAGGACATACGTCAGAATACCCCTCTCTCGGTCCTTCAACAAGTTTCTCAAGCCATCACTATTATCAGGGAAGAGAGGCTTATGATCCCCAAGCTCCACCACCCAATCAAAACCCTCCTCCACCAAATGTTCCCGTCTTTGTGGCACCTCCCCCAGCCCCATTGCACAGATCATCCAGTGAGCCACTATTTCAGGCTCACGACACACAATATTACCCCCCTGAACTCACATTCAAAGCACCCGAGCCACATACCTATAATCCCCACTTTGAGGTCCCGGCGGAGATTGAAAAGCCGGCTAATAGCCTAGAGCAGGACGAGGTGATGCGGAAATTTAAAAGCCTGGAGCAGTCCTTCAGGAACATACACGGGTTAGGCAACCAGGTCAGCGTGGCCTACAAGGATCTATGCCCTTTCCCTGACGTTCAATTACCAGCAGGGTTCAAAATGCCCAAGTTCGATTTATACGAAGGGCATGGCGATCCTATGGCACATCTACGGGGTTTTTGTAGAAAAATGAGGGGAGCAGGGGGAAAAGATGAGCTGCTGATAGCTTACTTTGGCCAAAGTTTGAGCGGGTCAGCACTGGAGTGGTATACAAGACAAGATCCGAGCAGGTGGTACACCTGGGATGACTTGGCATAGGCTTTCGCAGGACACTTCCAATACAACCTTGATATAGTCCCAGACCGTCTCACATTGCTAAAGCTTGATAAGAAATCCGGGGAAAGCTTCAGGGAATTTGGGTTCCGATGGAGAGAACAGGCAGCCAGAGTTTATCCTCCAATGAGAGAAGGAGAAATGGTAGATTACTTTCTACAAACTCTAGAGCCGACTTACTTCGGTCACTTGGTGACGTCAGTCAGCAAATCCTTCAATGAAGTGGTGAAAATGGGAAGCATGATAGAAGAGGGATTTAAGTCCAATAAGATCCTGAGTTACTCGGCAATTAAGGCAACAACTCAGGCCATTCAGAGCGGCACGGGAGGTGCGCTCGGAAAGAAAAGGAGAGAGGAAGTCACGACAATAAAGGCAGGCAATTGGTCCAGATCTAAAGGCCCTTCCCCTCATTACCAATCCAGACCCCATCATCTAAACTACCCACACAATCCATACAACCCTCCACAACCCTACTACCCGCCACAAGAACAACATTTTTCCATACATCACGCCCAAACTTATACCCAGCCTCCGGTTCATCCGCAATGGCATGTACCGGCTCCCCAACATACATATCTACCTCTACAAAAACATATCCACCACCGAGGGCCTACAGGAATCCTTCAGGGCCGAACTTCCGCAGAAATCAGGCTTTCAGGAACGAAAGGATGCAGAAGCCAAGAACATTCACTCCGTTGGGAGAAACCTATACTACTCTGTTTCACAAGTTGAAACAGATAGGCCTACTGAGCCCTGTTGAAACCAAATTGTCAAATCCCCTTCCCAGAAATCTGGACCATTCAGTGAGCTGCGAATATTGTTCGGGTGCTCCCGAGCACGATACTGAGAAATGTTGGAAGCTAAAGACTGCTATACAAGATCTTATTGACACAAATAGGATCGAGGTTAAGGCACCAGGGGCCCCCAACATCAATGAAAATCCGTTACCGGTGCACCATGAAGCCCACATGATCGAATTAGTGCACGAGAGAGGGAAACCAAAAACACCCTCACAAACAGTAATGATGATTTGCGCCAGTACTAATGAAGAGTCGACCAGTGGAAAGGCAGTGGTACAGTCGGGAAAGGTATATGACAAGCCCTTTGTGATAGCAGGGAAAGGGTCATCTATTACTGAGAAGAGGCCAGAGTTGGTCAAAGCAGTGTTGCAGGGAGTGACAAACAAACCAAGGTTGGTAGTAAAAGGGGTCCATATGGGACCAGTTGTTATCAAGCCGGTCATACAGTTGCCGATAACAAGTGAGAAGGCTATGCCGTGGAGCTACAGTCAAGTGACGGTGACGCATAAGGGGAAGGAGGTTGTAGAAGACGTATGCGAGGCACAAGGGTTAACTCGATCAGGAAGGTGTTTTGCTCCCGCAGAGTTGAGAAAAGTCAATCCTGAAATAATAAAGAAACCTGTAACAGAGGAAGAGGCAGAGGAATTTTTGAAGAAGATGAAGGCACAGGATTACTCAATTATAGAGCAATTGAGAAAGACCCCATCCCAGATTTCATTGTTATCCTTGTTAATCCATTCAAGCGATCACTGTCAGGCCTTAATGAAGATTCTGAATGAGGCCTATGTCCCGGACAAACTCTCAGTGAACCATTTGGAGAAGGTAGCGCACAAGATCTTTGAAGTAAACCGAGTGACATTCTCTGATGATGAGTTACCGGTAGAGGGTACTGAGCACAACAAAAGCACTCTATCTGACGGTAAAATGCGAAGAATCGGTGGTCACTCGAGCATTAATTGATAACGGGTCAAGTGCCAATATCTGTCCTTGGGCCACTCTCAACAAGCTAAAGGTTGCTGATGACAGGATCCGCCAGAACAGTGTCTGTGTCCGAGGTTTTGATGGAGGCGGCATTAACACAGTAGGTGATATCGTACTGGAACTAATCATTGGTCCAGTTGAGTTCACTATGGAATTCCAAGTAATAGATGTGGCAGTGTCGTACAATCTTTTGTTGGGTCGACCATGGATCCATGCAGCTAAGACAGTACCTTCTACACTGCATCAAGTGGTCAAATTTGAATGGGATAGACAAGATATTGTGATACACGGGGATGATGGCACACACGCCATCAGTGATGCTATTGTGCCCTTCATAGAAACCGACGATGATAAGGGCCCATGGGTTTATCAGGTTTTTGATGCAGTCTCTGTAGACAAAATTCCTGAGGGCGAGGGCCTTCCACTTCCCAGAATCACAGCTGCAGCCTTCATGATAGCAGCAGAAATGTTGAATAATGGGTTTGTACCAGGGAAAGGTCTGGGGGTTGATTTGCAGGGAATGATCCAGCCAGTTTCTTTGCCCAAGAACCTGGAAACTTTTGGGTTAGGATTCAAGCCTACCGCAGCGGATGTGAAGCGAGCCCGCAAATTGAAGAAAAGAGTTTGGGTCCTTCCTAAACCAGTCCCACGCCTGTCCAGATCATTTGTCAAAGCAGGATGCAGAAAGTTGCCAGTCCCCGAAGTTCTTGGACCTCTGATGGGGTCAAACGGAGATTTGAATGAATGCTTTGGAAGAATGTTTACCGACGTCAACATGATAGAAGCTGGAGAGGGCTCCAGTAAGGCAGACATACAATTTGTGGGTCCCAAAGTCAAGGTCAACAATTGGACGACTACTCCTCTTCCTACTTGGAGGGAGTCTTGGTAGTTGATTCTGATTTTCCTTTTCTGTTTTCTGGATTATTCCAGGGTTGTAATCCAGATTTCTTTTTTGAATACAGTGTGAAACCTTGTTATCCTATAAATAAAACGAAAAGTTT